>NW_024720914.1:0-14197 GCF_018991925.1 Homarus americanus | reverse complement strand
CCTGGGAGTGTTAGAGGTGTACCTGGGAGTGTCAGAGGTGTACCTGGGAGTGTCAGAGGTGTACTTGGGAGTGTCAGAGGTGTACCTGGGAATGTCAGCGGTGTACCTGGGAGTGTCTGAGGTGTACCTGGGAGTGCCAGAGGTGTGCCTAGGAGTGTCAGAGGTGCACTTGGAAGTGTCAGAGGTGCACCTTGGAGTGTCTCAGGTGTACCTGGGAGTGTCTGAGGTCTACCTGGCAGTGTCTGATGTGTACCTGGCAGTGTCTGAGGTGTAATTGCCAGTGTCAGCGGTGCACCTGGGTGTGTAAGAGGTGTATCAGGGAGTGACAGAGGAGTATCTGGGAGTGTCGGACGTGTACCTAGGAGTGTCAGAGGTGTACCAGGGAGTGTCAGTGGAGTACCTGGGAGTGTCAGAGGTGTACCTGGGAGTGTCAGAGGTGTACCTGGGAGTGTCAAGGTGTACCTGGGAGTATCAGAGGTGTACCTGGTGTGGGAGTGTCAGAGGTGTACCTACCTGGGAGTGTCTGAGGTGTACCTGGGAGTGTCAGAGGTGTGCCCAGGAGTGTCAGAGGTGCACTTGGGGTGTCAGAGGTTTGGAGTGTCTGAGGTGTACCTGGGAGTGTCTGAGGTGTACCTGGCAGTGTCTGATGTGTACCTGGCAGTGTCTGAGGTGTAACTGACAGTGTCATGGTGTACCTGGGAGTGTCAGCGGTGCACCTGGGTGTGTTAGAGGTGTATCAGGGAGTGTCAGAGGTGTACCTGGGAGTGTCAGAGGTGTACCTGGGAGTGTCAGAGGTGTACCTGGGCGTATCGGAGGTGTACCTGGGAGTGTCATAGGTGTACTTGGGAGTGTCAGAGGTGTACCTGGGAGTGTCACTAGTGTACCTGGGAGTGTCTGAGGTGTACCTGGGAGTGTCAGAGGTGTGCCTAGGAGTGTCAGAGGTGCACTTGGGAGTGTCAGAGGTGCACCTTGGAGTGTCTGAGGTGTACCTGGGAGTGTCTGAAGTGTACCTGGCAGTGTCTGAGGTGTACCTGGCAGTGTCTGAGGTGTAACTGGCAGTGTCAGCGGTGTACCTGGGAGAGTCAGAGGTGTTCCTGGAAGTGTCAGAGATGTACCTGGGAGTGTCAGAGGTGTATCTAGGAGTGTCGGACGTGTACCTGGGAGTGTCAAAAGTGTACCAGGGAATGTCAGTGGAGTACCTGGGATTGTCAGAGGTGTTACTGGCAGTGTCTGAGGTGTAACTGGCAGTGTCAGCGGTGTACCTGGGAGAGTCAGAAGTGTTCCTGGGAGTGTCAGTGATGTACCTGGGAGTGTCAGCGGTGCACCTGGGAGTGTTAGAGGTGTACCTGGGAGTGTCACAGGTGTACCTGGGAGTGTCAGAGGTGTACCTGGGAGTGTCAGAGGTGTACCTGGGAGAGTCAGAGGTGTTCCTGGGAGTGTCAGCGGTGTATCTAGGAGTGTCGGACGTGTACCTGGGAGTGTCAGAAGTGTACCAGGGAATGTCAGTGGAGTACCTGGGATTTTCAGAGGTGTTACTGGCAGTGTCTGAGGTGTAACTGGTAGTGTCAGCGGTGTACCTGGGAGAGTCAGAGGTGTTCCTGGGAGTGTCAGTGATGTACCTGGGAGTGTCAGCGGTGCACCTGGGAGTGTTAGAGGTGTACCTAGGAGTGTCACAGGTGTACCTGGGAGTGTCAGAGGCGTACCTGGGAGTGTCACAGGTGCACCTGGGAGAGTCAGAGGTGTTCCTGGGAGTGTCAGAGATGTACCTGGGAGTGTCAGAAGTGTATCTGGGAGTGTCGGACGTGTACCTGGGAGTGTCAGAAGTGTACCAGGGAATGTCAGTGGAGTACCTGGGATTGTCAGAAGTGTACCAGGGAATGTCAGAGGTGAAACAGGGAGTGTCAGAGGTGTACCTGGGAGTATCGGAGGTGTACCTGGGAGTATCGGAGGTGTACCTCGGAGTGTCAGAGGTGTACCTGGGAGTATCAGATGTGTACCTGGGTGTGTCAGAGGTGTACTTGGGCGTGTCAGGGGTGTAACTGGGAGTCTCGGAGGTGTAACTGGGAATGTCAGAGGTGTACCAAGGAGTGTCAGTGGTGTACCTGGGAGTGTCAGAGGTGTACCTGGGAGTGTCAGAGATGTACCTGGGAGTGTCAGAGGTGTATCTGGGAGTGTCGGACGTGTACCTAGGAGTGTCAGAGCTGTACCAGGGAATGTCAGTGGAGTACCTCAGAGAGTGTGCCTGGGAGTGTCAGAGGTGTACCTGGGGTATCGGAGGTGAACCTGGGAGTGTCATAGGTGTACTTGGGAGTGTCAGAGGTGTACCTGGGAGTGTCACTAGTGTACCTGGGAGTGTCTGAGGTGTACCTGGGAGTGTCAGAGGTGTGCCTAGGAGTGTCAGAGGTGCACTTGGGAGTGTCAGAGGTGCACCTTGGAGTGTCTGAGGTGTACCTGGGAGTGTCTGAAGTGTACCTGGCAGTGTCTGAGGTGTACCTGGCAGTGTCTGAGGTGTAACTGGCAGTGTCAGCGGTGTACCTGGGAGAGTCAGAGGTGTTCCTGGAAGTGTCAGAGATGTACCTGGGAGTGTCAGAGGTGTATCTAGGAGTGTCGGACGTGTACCTGGGAGTGTCAAAAGTGTACCAGGGAATGTCAGTGGAGTACCTGGGATTGTCAGAGGTGTTACTGGCAGTGTCTGAGGTGTAACTGGCAGTGTCAGCGGTGTACCTGGGAGAGTCAGAGGTGTTCCTGGGAGTGTCAGTGATGTACCTGGGAGTGTCAGCGGTGCACCTGGGAGTGTTAGAGGTGTACCTGGGAGTGTCACAGGTGTACCTGGGAGTGTCACAGGTGTACCTGGGAGTGTCAGAGGTGTACCTGGGAGAGACAGAGGTGTTCCTGGGAGTGTCAGAGGTGTATCTAGGAGTGTCGGACGTGTACCTGGGAGTGTCAGAAGCGTACCAGGGAATGTCAGTGGAGTACCTGGGATTGTCAGAGGTGTTACTGGCAGTGTCTGAGGTGTAACTTGCAGTGTCAGCGGTGTACCTGGGAGAGTCAGAGGTGTTCCTGGGAGTGTCAGTGATATACCTGGGAGTGTCAGCGGTGCACCTGGGAGTGTTAGAGGTGTACCTGGGAGTGTCACAGGTGTACCTGGGAGTGTCAGAGGTGTACCTGGGAGTGTCACAGGTGTACCTGGGAGAGTCAGAGGTGTTCCTGGGACTGTCAGAGATGTACCTGGGAGTGTCAGAAGTGTATCTGGGAGTGTCGGACGTGTACCTGGGAGTGTCAGAAGTGCACCAGGGATTGTCAGTGGAGTACCTGGGATTGTCAGAGGTGTACGTGGCAGTGTCAGAGGTGTACCTGGGAGTGTCAGAGGAGTACCAAGGAGTGTCAGAGGAATACCTAGGAGTGTCAGAGGTGTACCTGGGAGTTTCAGAGGTGTACATAGGAGTATCGGAGGTTTACCTGGGAGTGTCAGAGTTGTACCTGGGAATGTCGGAGGCGGACCTGGGAGTGTCAGAGGTGTACCTGGGAGTATGAGAGGTGTACCTGGGAGTGTCAGAGGTGTACCTGGGTCAGAGGTGAAACAGGGAGTGTCAGAGGTGTACCTGGGAGTATCGGAGGTGTACCTGGGAGTATCGGAGGTGTACCTCGGAGTATCAGAGGTGTACCTGGGAGTATCAGAGGTGTACCTGGGTGTGTCAGAGGTGTACTTGGGCGTGTCAGGGTTGTAACTGGGAGTCTCGGAGGTGTAACTGGGAATGTCAGAGGTGTACCAAGGAGTGTCAGTGGAGTACCTGGGATTCTCAAAGGTGTACCTGGGAGTATCGGAGGTGTACCAGTTAATATCGGAGGTGTACCTGGGAATATCGGAGGTGTACCTATGAGTGTTACAGGTGTACCTGGGAGTGTCGGAGGTGTTACCTGGGAGTGTCACAGGAGTACCTGGGATTGTCAGAGGTGCACCTGGCAGTGTCAGAGGTGTACCTTGGAGTGTCAGAGATGTACCTGGGAGTGTCAGAGGTGTACCTGGGAGTGCCGGAGGTGTACCTGGGAGTGTGAGAAGTGAACCTGGGAGAATCGGAGGTGTACCTGGGAGTGTCGGAGGTGTACCTGGCAGTGTCTGCGGTGTACCTGGGAGTGTCAGAGGTGTACCCGGGAATATCGGAGGTGTACCTGTGAATATCGGAGGTGTACCAGGGAGTGTCAGAGGTGTACCTGGGAGTGTCAGAGGTGTATCTGGAAGTGTCGGACGTGTACCTGGGAGTGTCAGATCTGTACCAGGGAATGTCAGTGGAGTACCTGGGAGTGTCAGAGGTGTACCTGGGAATGTCAGGGTGTGCCTGGGGTGTCAGAGGTGTGTACTGGGGAGTGTCAGAGGGGTGCCAGGGAGTGTGCAGAGGTGTGCCTGGGGAGTGTCAGGTGTGTACCTGAGAGTATCTGGGGTGTACCTGGGAGTGTCTAATGTGTCCTGGGGTGTCAGAAGTGTGCAAGTGTCAAGAGAGTGTGTCTCAAGTGTCAGACGTGTTCCTGGGGTGTCAGAGCTGGCAGGGGAATGTCGAGGGTGGAGTACCTGGGGTGTCAGGGGTGTGCCTGGGGAATTGAAGGTGTGCTTGGTGTGTCAGGGTGTGCCGTGGGGTGTCAGAGGGTACCAGGAGTGTCAGAGGGTGTGCCTGGGAACTGGTGTCGGAGGTGTGCCTGGGAGTGTCTGGGGTGTGCACAGAGGTATCTGGGTGTGCCTGGGTGTCAGCGGTGTGCCTGGGGAGTGTCTGGGGTGTGCCTGGAACATCTGAGGTGTGCCTAGGGTGTCAGAGGTGCCCAGGGGTGTCAAACATGCTGGGTGGCATCTACTGAGGTGTACCTGGGAGTGTCTGAGGTGAACCTGGCATTGTCTGAGGTGTACCTGGCAGTGTCTGAGGTGTAACTGGCAGTGTCAGCGGTGTACCTGGGAGAGTCAGAGGTGTTCCTGGGACTGTCAGAGATGTACCTGGGAGTGTCAGAGGTGTATCTGGGAGTGTCGGACGTGTACCTAGGAGTGTCAGAAGTGTACCAGGGAATGTCAGTGGAGTACCTGGGAGTGTCGGAGGTGTTCCTGGCAGTGTCTGAGGTGTAACTGGCAGTGTCAGCGGTGTACCTGGGAGAGTCAGAGGTGTTCCTGGGAGTGTCAGTGATGTACCTGGGAGTGTCAGCGGTGCACCTGGGAGTGTTAGAGGTGTACCTGGGAGTTTCAGAGGTGTAGCTAGGAGTATCGGAGGTTTACCTGGGAGTGTCAGAGTTGTGCCTGGGGTGTCAGGCGGACCTGGGAGTGTCAGAGGAGGTGTACCTGGGTGTATCAGAGGTACCTGGGGAGTGTCAGGGTGTGCCTGGGAATGTCAGAGGTGAACCAGGGAGTGTCAGAGGAGTACCTGGGAGTGTCAGAGGTGTACCTGGGAGTATCGGAGGTGTACCTGGGAGTATCGGAGGTGTACCTGGGAGTGTCAGAAGTGTACCAGGGAATGTCAGTGGAGTACCTGGGATTGTCAGAGGTGTTCCTGGCAGTGTCTGAGGTGTAAATGGCAGTGTCTGAGGTGTAACTGGCAGTGTCAGCGGTGTACCTGGGAGTGTCTGAGGTGTACCTGGGAGTGACAGAGGTGTGCCTAGGAGTGTCAGAGGTGCACTTGGGAGTGTCAGAGGTGCACCTTGGAGTGTCTGAGGTGTACCTGGGAGTGTCTGAGGTGTAACTGGCAGTGTCACCGGTGTACCTGGGAGAGTCAGAGGTGTTCCTGGGAGTGTCAGAGATGTACCTGGGAGTATCAGAGGTGTATCTAGGAGTGTCGGACGTGTACCTGGGAGTGTCAAAAGTGTACCAGGGAATGTCAGTGGAATACCTGGGATTGTCAGAGGTGTTACTGGCAGTGTCTGATTTGTAACTGGCAGTGTCAGCGGTGTACCTGGGAGAGTCAGAGGTGTTCCTGGGAGTGTCAGTGATGTACCTAGGAGTGTCAGCGGTGCACCTGGGAGTGTTAGAGGTGTACCTGGGAGTGTCAGAGGTGTACCTGGGAGTGTCAGAGGTGTACCTGGGAGTGTCAGAGGTGTACCTGGGAGGAGGTGGAGGTGTTCCTGGGAGTGTCGGACGTGTGCCTGGGAGTGTCAGGGGAGGTGTACCAGGGGATGTCAGTGGAGTACCTGGGATTGTCAGAGGTGTACCTGGCAGTGTCAGAGTGTACCTGGGAGTGTCAGAGGAGTACCAAGGAGTGTCAGAGGAATACCTAGGAGTGTCAGAGGTGTACCTGGGAGTTTGAGAGGTGTACCTAGGAGTATCGGAGGTTTACCTGGGAGTGTCAGAGTTGTGCCTGGGAGTGTCGGAGGCGGACCTGGGAGTGTCAGAGGTGTACCTGGGAGTATCAGAGGTGTACCTGGGAGTGTCAGAGGTGTACCTGGGAGTATCAGAAGTGTACCTGGGAGTCTCAGAGGTGAACCAGGGAGTGTCAGAGGAGTACCTGGGAGTGTCAGAGGTGTACCTGGGAGTATCGGAGGTGTACCTGGGAGTATCGGAGGTGTACCTGGGAGTATCAGAGATGTACCTGAGAGTGTCAAAGGTGTACCTGAGAGTGTCAAAGGTGTACCTGGGAGAGTCAGAGGTGTTCCTGAGGGTGTCAGAGGTGTACCTGGGAGTGTCAGAGGTGTACCTGGGAGTGTCAGAGGTGTACCTGGGAGTGTCGGAGGTGTACCTGGGAGTGTGAGAATTGTACCTGGGAGTGTCAGAGGTGTACCTGGGAGTGTCGGAGGCGTACCTGGGAGTGTCAGAGGTGTACTTGGGAGTGTCAGAGGTGTACCTGGGAGTGTCAGCGGTGTACCTGTGAGTGTTTGAGGTGTACCTGGGAGTGCCAGAGGTGTGCCTAGGAGTGTCAGAGGTGCACTTGGAAGTGTCAGAGGTGCACCTTGGAGTGTCTCAGGTGTGCCTGGGAGTGTCTGAGGTCTACCTGGCAGTGTCTGATGTGTACCTGGCAGTGTCTGAGGTGTAACTGCCAGTGTCAGCGGTGTACGTGGGAGTGTCAGCGGTGCACCTGGGAGTGTTAGAGGTATATCAGGGAGTGACAGAGGAGTACCTGGAGTGTCAGAGGTGTACCTGGGAGTGTCAGAGGTGTACCTGGGAGTGTCAGAGGTGTACCTGGGAGTGTCAGAGATGTACCTGGGAGTGTCAGAGGTGTATCTGGGAGTGTCGGACGTGTACCTAGGAGTGTCAGAGGTGTACCAAGGAATGTCAGTGGAGTGCCTGGGAGTGTCAGCGGTGTACCTGGGAGTATCAAAGGTGTACCTGGGAGTGTCAGAGGTGTACCTGGGAGTGTCAGGGGTGTAACTGGGAGTGTCAGAGGTGTAACTGGGAATGTCAGAGGTGTACCAGGGAGTGTCAGTGGAGTACCTGGGAGTCTCAAAGGTGTACCTGGGAGTATCGGAGGTGTACCTGGGAATATTGGAGGTGTACCTGGGAAAATCGGAGGTGTACCTGGGAGTGTCAGAGGTGTACCACGGAGTGTCGGAGGTGTACCTGGGAGTGTGAGAAGTGTAAGGGGATTGTCAGAGGTGTATCTGGGAGTGTCAGAGATGAACCTGGGAGTGTCAGAGGTGTATCTGGGAGTGTCGGACGTGTACCTAGGAGTGTCAGAGGTGTACCAGGGAATATCAGTGGAGTACCTGGGAGTGTCAGAGGTGTACCTGGGAGTATCAGAGGTGTACCTGGGAGTGTCAGAGGTGTACCTGGGAGTGTCAGTGGTGTAACTGGGAGTGTCGTGTAACTGGGAATGTCAGAGGTGTACCAGGGAGTGTCAGAGGAGTACCTGGGAGTCTTAAAGGTGTACATGGGAGTATCGGAGGTGTACCTGGGAATATTGGAGGTGTACCTGGGAATATCAGAGGTGAACCTGGGAGTGTCAGAGGTGTACCAAGGAGTGTCGGAGGTGTACCTGGGAGTGTCACAAGAGTACCTGCGATTGTCAGAGGTGTACCTGGCAGTGCTTGAGCGTGGAGGTCAGAGATGTACTCCTGGGAGTGTCAGAGGTGCATCTGGGAGTGTCGGACGCACCTGGGAGGCACAGAGGTTTACCAGAATGTCAGTGGAGTACTTGGGAGTGGCTGAGGTGTACCTGGGAGGTCAGAGGTACCTTGAGGTCAGAGGTGTACCTGGGAATGTCAGAGGTGTACTTGGGAGGCTCGGGAGGTGTACCTGGGAGTGTGGAGAAGGGCACCTGGGAGTGCTTGGATGTACCTGGGAGTGTCGGAGGTGTACCCAGCAGTGTCAGCGGTACCTGGGAGGTCAGTGCAGGTGTACCAGGAATGTCAGTGAGTACCTGGGAGCAGTTAAAGGTGTACCTGGGATTGTCAGGAGGTGTACCTGGGAGGTCAGAGGTGTACCTGGGAGAGTCTGAGGAGTACCTGGTAGTGTCAGAGGTGTACCTGGGAGTGTAAGAAGTGTAACTGGGAGTTTCTGGGGTGTACCTGGGAGTGTCAGAGGTGTACCTAGGAGTGTCGGAGGTGTACCTGGGAGTGTCAGAGGTGTACCTGTGATTGTCGGAGGTGTACCTAGGAGTGTAAGAAGTGTACCTGGGAGTGTCGGAAGTGTACCTGGGAGTGTTGGAGGTGTACTTGGGAGTGTAAGAGGTGTACTTGGGAGTGTCAGAGGTGTAACAGGGAGTGTCAGTGGAGTACCTGGGAGTGTCAGAGGTGTACTTGGGAGTGTCAGAGGTGTATCTGGGAGTGTCGGACGTGTACGTGGGAGTGTCAGAGGTGTACCAGGGAATATGAGTGGAGTACCTGGGAGTGTCGGAGGCGGACCTGGGAGTGTCAGACGTGTACCTGGGAGTATCAGAGGTGTTCCTGGGAGTGTCAGAGGTGTACCTGGGAGTGTCAGGGGTGTACCAGGGAGTGTCAATGGAGTACCTGGGAGTATCAGAGGTATACCTGGGTGTAAGGGCGGAAACGATCCTCCGGCTAGTTACCGCTGCTAACTCGCTCGTTTGCTGGTGCAGACGACACTTGGGGTGGTTGGACGGAGGTGATAACGGCGGCAACCCTCTCCGCCGCGGGCAGATTCAACCCAGCCACCATACCGTCAGTATCTAGCTACCCTGCTGTCCGTCAAATTCTGGCTGTGATCTCATCATAGGTCCTGGACTCGTGGGCTGTGTTCCCAGACCTTCACCTATCAACTGCCAACTCTCTGGTCATCTACCACTATCGCATACCACGACCATCAGTTCATCACATTCCGTCGGTGCCCCGGTGTTCTCCTGCCTTTTCAAGACGTTGCTGAGTGTGGAGCGAAGTGGACGCTTCCCTGCCCTGAGTGTGCATCACCGCGTTCCAGAACCTTCCCCCAGGGCCACTGCCGTAGGAAATATTTGTTCATTGTTTGATTCCATTAATTGCTGACTCCCCTTTATTGTTCGATTCTTATTGTTCGATTCTATTATTTGTTTGATTCCTTTAATTGTTGCTTCCATTAATTGTTTGACTCCCGTAATTATTTGATGTTTGTTGAGTGGTGTCAGAGTTTTGTTATATTTTTATAGTAAAGAGATGCCAATCTCTAACGGTTGTTTGTTATTCCTCGGAAAACCATGGTCCTTGACTTTCCTATATTAAGATCCTGATTAGCCTGGTAAGGGATTTCTATCCCTAAGTCCCAGGCCTTTACAAGTGGCGACCTTGCCAGGATTGTCTCTGACCTTTGGTTTCTGAGGTTTAACATTCGTTCCGGTGTTGTTGTAAGTCGCCGTGAGCGCGCCACCTTGCTGTCTGTGGCCCGGAAGCAAGTGTTGTTCAGTGGTTATCCCTTCCTTCTGTGTGCTAATTTTGTTGCTCTCCCTTGTACGTGGGGAAGTTAATTAGTGTTGGTTGGGGTGCACTGTGGATGCTGTCATAGCATATATGTTGTTGTTTCACCTGGTGCGGTTTCGTTACCCTGAGGTGATTCAGCTGGGCTGGGTGCGGAACGAGGTTCCCTCCAGTCGGATCAAATCATTTACTGGTCTGATTGAGCCACTAGGTGAGTTACCTTTGGCTATTTGCGGGGTAAGTTGTTTGTTTTTTTCCTTTGTTCTTGGCCTTTTGGATCATTATGTCTGCTTTTGATGTGTGGAAAGGTCAAGCGGTGGCCCTGGGTCTGACAGGTAATGACATTGGTCAGTATGTGGTCACCCAACAGAATGCCGAGAGAGAGGAACGTCAGAGAGCGAGAGAGGAACGTCAGAAAGAGAGAGAGGTGGAGGAACGTTGGAGGAACGCCAGAAAGAGAGAGAGGAACGCCAGAAAGAGAAAGAAAGAGAGTTCGAATTAGCTAAGTTGCAGGCAGAAAAGGACCTAGAACTGGCTAGGATTAATGCTTCAAGTAGACCAGCCTCCTCTGGCCATATACAGGACAATGTGGTAAAACCCAGCTTGCCTGTGTACCGTGAAGGAGAAGACATCGCCTCCTACCTTGTCAGGTTTGAGCGGGTAGCTGAGCTGCTTGGTGTAGCCCCAGATAGCTATGCTGTAAGGTTGGGTAGCCTACTGAGTGGTAAGCCGGTAGAAATTTACACGTCCCTGTCTGCCGACATCACCCGAGATTACCTCTTGTTGAAGCAAGCTCTCTTGCGAGGATTTTGCAAGACTTCTGACGGTTATCGTGCTGATTTCCGCAGAACGAAGATTAGAGCGGGAGAAACGTACCAGCAGTTTTCGATTCACCTGGGTCGTTTATTTCAACAATGGCTGGAGACATCAGGGGTTGAAGAAACCTTTAAGTCTCTCTCTAACTTCATGATATTAGATCAGTTTTTGTCTTCTCTACCTCCAGACTTGAGAATTTTCATCAAAGAACACCAGCCAGCGACGCTTGGAGAAGCTGTGCATCTTGCCGACAACTGGGCGTCTGCTCGCAACGCCTACCCCAAGTCTTCCCCTCCTGTAGTGAAGATTGCGAAGCCTCCGTCCTCCGAGGAACCATCCCCAGGAGTACACAAGAGTAGTTCACCAGCCGTGCGGTGTCACAGCTGCGGAGGAGAAGGGCACATTCGTTCTCGCTGTCCCAGGAATCCCCTCGCCTTCAAGACTGCTGACACTCAACCCAGCAACAAGGTCGGATTCTGTTTGGAGGTCAGGAGCTGCCCCCGTTATTGTGTCAGTGGAACAATCAATGGGTCTAGGGCATCTACTTTCATCAGGGACACTGGTTGCTCGTGCATTATTGTCTCTGAAGAAGCCCTGCCTGATGCTGACATCTCCAACTGCCCGAAGGTTAGTGTCGCCGATTATTTAGGTCGTGTTGACCAGTTCCCTGTTGTTAGGTGCTACCTGCGTTGCCCCTATTTCACTGGTTGGTCTAATGTGGTAAGAGCTCCCATTAAATGTGCAAGTGCCCTCATTGGTAATGTTCCCGGTGTTCGTGACCCTAACGACCCGGAAACGTTAAAACTCTCCTCACCACCAGCACCAGTCTCCTCACCACCAGCACCAGTCCTCACGCCACCTGCTGATGGCGACTCGCCACCTGCCGAGGTCGCCTCGCCACCCTCTCACGCCGCCACGCCTGCCGCCAGGGTCCAAGCTGTAGGGCCACGGACGGCGAAGGTGAAACGACCGCATCCCCTGATTCTGCCGAATTTGTTGCCACTGACTGTGACGCCCAAGGAGTTCGCCAAGCTTCAAGACTCGTGTGCCACTCTGAAGCGGGTAAGAGAGAAGGTGACTTCCGGGGAGGAGGATCAGGTGAGAGATGGGTCGGTTTATAAGTTTGTTTCTATTAATGGGGTGTTACACAGGTCTTGTGTTTCATCCAAGCGACCAGCTAAAGTAGGTCGGTTTTTACTTGTTGTCCCTGATGTTTGTCGTAGTAACATTCTCTCTGTAGCTCACAAGAGCTCTCTTGTAAGTCACTGTTCTCGTAGAAAAACTTATAGGAAGGTTGCTGATCAGTTTTACTGGCCAGGTATGGGAGCGGATGTTAGAGCTTTTTGTAGGAGTTGTGATCAGTGCCCACGTATGTCCGCCAAGGGTAGAGTCCGTCCTGTTCCACTTGAACCCTTACCCATCGTTGCAGAACCTTCTTCTCGGGTAGCCATAGATTTTGTTGGTCGATTCTCACCCCCTTCCTCTAAGCCTAAATTACATCAAGCTAATTTGTTAAAGCAATATAATTGCAGGACCCACATTGCTCGTGTCCTTGACGACCCCAAGCTGGAGTTAGTCGAGGCACTACCCTGCAAGAGTTCCTGTGAAGTTCGGACGCCAGAGTCTGTTGATCTCGGTTGCCAGTTGCTGACAACACCTGACGAGATAGAAGAATCCTCTACGACAGGAAATAGGCCCAAACTTAAACTTGGACTGAAGTGGACCCCACGTGCAGTTCCTTGATACGGCCTTCGTTTTGGACATCAAGTTACCACCTATCCTTTTCTATGACCCTTCTTTATTGTGCAATGTGTATTTAAGCATTTGTTGTAAGATGATTATGCTTTGTGTACTAATCTTAAGTTTTAATCTACCTTACAGTAGATTTTTGTTGGGGGAGCAGTGTAAGGGCGGAAACGATCCTCCGGCTAGTTACCGCTGCTAACTCGCTCGTTTGCTGGTGCAGACGACACTTGGGGTGGTTGGACGGAGGTGATAACGGCGGCAACCCTCTCCGCCGCGGGCAGATTCAACCCAGCCACCATACCGTCAGTATCTAGCTACCCTGCTGTCCGTCAAATTCTGGCTGTGATCTCATCATAGGTCCTGGACTCGTGGGCTGTGTTCCCAGACCTTCACCTATCAACTGCCAACTCTCTGGTCATCTACCACTACCGCATACCACGACCATCAGTTCATCACATTCCGTCGGTGCCCCGGTGTTCTCCTGCCTTTTCAAGACGTTGCTGAGTGTGGAGCGAAGTGGACGCTTCCCTGCCCTGAGTGTGCATCACCGCGTTCCAGAACCTTCCCCCAGGGCCACTGCCGTAGGAAATATTTGTTCATTGTTTGATTCCATTAATTGCTGACTCCCCTTTATTGTTCGATTCTATTATTTGTTTGATTCCTTTAATTGTTGCTTCCTTTAATTGTTTGACTCCCGTAATTATTTGATGTTTGTTGAGTGGTGTCAAGAGTTTTGTTATATTTTTATAGTAAAGAGATGCCAATCTCTAACGGTTGTTTGTTATTCCTCGGAAAACCATGGTCCTTGACTTTCCTATATTAAGATCCTGATTAGCCTGGTAAGGGATTTCTATCCCTAAGTCCCAGGCCTTTACACTGGGAGTCTTGGACGTGTACATGGAGTGTCAGAGGTGTACCTGGCAGTGTCAGCGGTGTACCTGGGAGTGTCAGAGGTGTGCCTGGGAGTGTCTGAGGTGTTCCTGGGAGTGTCTGAGGTGTACCTGGGAGTGTCTGAGGTGTACCTGGGAGTGTCTGAGGTGTACCTAGAAGTGTCTGAGGTGTACCTGGGAGTGTCAGGGGTGTACCAGGGAGTGTCAATGGAGTACCTGGGAGTATCAGAGGTGTACCTGGGAGTCTTGGACGTGTACATGGAGTGTCAGAGGTGTACCTGGCAGTGTCAGCGGTGTACCAGGGAGTGTCACAGGAGTACCTGGGAGTGTGAGAGGTGTACCTGCGCGTGTGAGAGGTGTACCTAGAAGAGTCTGAGGTGTACCAGGGAGTGTCAGAGGTGTACCTGGGAGTGTCTGAGGTGTACCTGGGAGTGTCTGAGGTGTACCTGGGAGTGTCAGAGGTGTACATGGGAGTGTCTGGGGTGTACCAGGGAATGTCAGAGGTGTACCTGGGAGTGTCAGAGGTATACCTGGGGGTGTCGGAGGTGTACCTGGGAGTGTGTGAAGGCACCTGGGAGTGTCTGGGGTGTCCCTGGGAGTGTCTGGGGGTGTACTGCGGACTGTTTGAGGTGTACCTGGGAGTGTCAAAGGTGTACCTGGGAGTTTCAGAGGTGTACTTGGGAATGTCAGCGGTGTACCTGGGAGTGTTAGAGGTGTATCAGGGAGTGACAGAGGAGTACCTAAGAGTGTCAGAGGTGTACCTGGGAGTGTCAGAGGTGTACCTGGGAGTGTCAGATGTGTACCTGGGAGTGTCGGAGGTGTACCTGCGAGTGTGAGAAGTGTACCTGGGAGTGTCTGGGGTGTTCCTGGGAGTGTCTGATGTGTACTTGGGAGTGTCTGAGGTGTACCTGGGAGTGTCAGAGGTGTACCTGGGAGTG
>NW_024720913.1:0-31838 GCF_018991925.1 Homarus americanus | reverse complement strand
AGTTCGAGTTTTTAAGACCAAATTATTTTGCAAAAAAATTGGGGGTCGACCTCTAAAAGGGTGATAGTTTCGTTAGGTTGAAAAATATTTACCAGTAAACAATGGAAACGACGCACCAACGCACCACTAGCTGTGAGTGTCGGGACAGTCGCCAGGGCAGTCTCTTGCGTCATCATAGCGAGCCCAAAGTAGCCAAATCCATGGTATGGTATACACAGGACGATGTAAAACAAAGTATTCATTTGTTCAAATTTATTTATAGATACTGTACATAAATTTTTGTTCATTACATTTGAAACCTCAATCTTTGTTAATTAAATTTGATACAAAAGAAAACTACGAAACCGTATTTTCATTAAAATATTACATCACAAGTATATTTTACCTTAACTGTGACTGAATGAATATATTCTCAGAAATAAATATGGAAATGTAATATTTTGGCTGAAATGACGTACATATTACTGTACAGTGGAAAGTGGGATAAAATTATGAAAACAATGACTTTCGCTTTCTTTCGTTGTTCAAAAGATTTTACCGTAATCGCTTTTCGAATGGTTTTCAGTTAAAAAACTGTTGTACTGTACTCGTACTGTATTACAATAATATTCTATCCTATCATTAGCCTTATAATCCCACAACTGAAAACCATTCGAAAAGCGATTACGGCAACATCTTTTGAACGAAAGAAAGAGAGAGAGTCATTGCTCAGCGTCACAATTTTATCCCACTTTCCACTGTAATACGTACATCATTTCAGCAAAAATATTACATTTCTTTGTTCTCAGAAATAAATGGTAGTTTTGTTGAAACGTAATGTACAGTATTTAATATTAAAAGGCAAAAATAGCTATAAAAACAATTAAAACACCCGAAATATACTGGCTGGCATCTCCACTCGTCCCTGCTCCTGCTCCCGCATCCAAGGTCACCTCACCACTCCTCCCAACTCGCTCCCTCCGCTCCCTCCTCCACCTCTACCTCCTCACCGTCACTACTGCCGACAACAAACACAAATGTTTGAAAAGCTATTAAAAAAGAGAGAGAAGAATTTCACTTTACTGTACAGTTCCTATCCTCGGCGACAGGGCGGGGATCATCGGGCTCATCGTCACTCAATTCCATAACAGGTGGTGAAGTGGGGGCGACGGTGGATTCAGCTGCTTCCTCACTGCCGCCAGCGATTGATGGTGTTGAATCTCTCCTTCGGTGATCAAAGAACATGGTGATGGGGAGTTGTCGTCTCTTTCTTTTCATTTCTTCCATGATGTTTTCGTATGGAACAAAAGCATCATCCATCCCTCGCATGAATTTCAGGGCACGCACCATGGAGGGGCCCATACTATAGGCCAGGTTTTTCAGTGCCTCAATCATCCTTGTCATCTCCCCCAACTTCTCCAGCGTTATTTCTTGGTACGTGTTTTTCGAATCGTTTTCAATTAAAAAAATGTTACAGCACATGTATATTTTACCTAAACTGTGCCTGAATGAATATATTCTCAGAAATAAATAGTAGTTTTGCTGAAACGTGATGTATTTCAATGTAAAATAGGATAAAATACATGACGAAAACAAGAGACTTTATTTAACCTTACGATGTTCAAGATATGTTACAGTTGTACCCCACTTAACGGGGTCAATAAAACCCAGAGGGTCCCGCGTTAAGTGAAATCCGCGTCAAGTGAACAACAGACCATATGGGATTAATTCCAATAGAAACCGGCCCGACCCCCAAACTCCACTTTTTGACGACACGTAACTATGTTGTAGTAAAAATAACATCTTAATTTTATGATGGTACATGCACACAATTAATACTTAAGAGAAATACAGTCGCCAAGTTAATGTCCATTCAAATAATGGACTCAACTCCCTCCCCCTCTTCTCACACTACACTGCTGGCTCTTCCCTCTCTGAGAAATTTTTGGGGGAAAACCACTAAATTTTAATGAATAATACCTCAAACTAAAGTTAGGATAATACAATTGACATTGCTGGATTCCTTGTAAGACCAGGAATATTTTGAATATAAATGTCATATATTTTGCACAAAAGATAACATAGTTACTTAGAGAAAACATTTTATCTAAAATTTGTATGTCTAATGCAAAATATATGATGTTTATATTCAAAATGATCACCAATTATAAGAATTCCAGCAATGTAAATTATATTCTGGCCGGCTAATTTGTATGAATTTTATGAGCTAAAACAAATATCTTCAGTTAATAAAAAAAAATATTCTTCAGGACACTATCTGTCAATCAAAGTACCCCACCTTGCCTCCCCCCCTCTTCCAACCGCGCGGTCAGTCCCAACCCTCCCCCCCACCCCCCACCAATCCTCCCTTCAAGAGATGTTGGGTGAAAAAACTAAATTTTAACATTTTGTATTAAATAATACCTCAGATTAAAGTTAGGATATTATAATTGACATTGCTGGATTCCTTGTAAGACCAGGAATATTTTGAATATAAATGTCATATATTTTGCACAAAAGAGAACATATCTACTCAGAGAAAACATTTAATCTAAAATTTGTATGTCTAATGCAAATATATGATGTTTATATTCAAAATGATCATCAAATTATAAGAATTCCAGCAATGTAAATTATATTCTGACCGGGTAATTTGTATGAATTTTATGAGCTAAAACAAATATCTTCAGTAAATAAAAAAAAAATATTCTTCACAGGGTAACAGATGGTCGGTCGGTCCCTCCCTCCCTCCCTCCCTCCCTCCCTCCCCACCCCCCACCAACCGTCCCAAGGAGATGTGTGGGAAAACCAGAATATTTAACTCTAGTAATAAATAATACCTCAAACTAAAGTTAGGATAATATAATTGACATTGCTGGATTCCTTGTAAGACCAGGAATATTTTGAATATAAATGTCATATATTTTGCACAAAAGATAACATATTTACTCAGAGAAAAAATTTTATCTAAAATTTGTATGTCTAATGCAAAATATATGATTATATTCAAAATGATCACCAAATTATAAGAATTCCAGAAATGTAAATTATATTCTGGCCGGGTAATTTGTATGAATTTTATGAGCTAAAACAGACAGTCAGGCAGGGTGGCGGGTGGGGCAAATCTAAAAATAGCGTCTCGAGCCGGACACTCACAGCGTATATGTGGAAAAAATCCGTGTTAAGTGAAAGTTCAGCTCTGGCGAGGCACCGCGTATATGAAAAAACGCGTTAAGTGAAACCGCGTTAGGCGGGGTGATACTTGTGCACCGTTTTTAGTAGTTCCAGTTAAAAAATACTCTTATATTAGTGATATTCTATTCATACTGTGCTTGATATCATACATTCATGGAAATGTAATATTTTTGCAACTACAATGCTGATGTCAACACAAGCGTGGTTACAGCGAGACTGACTGTGTGTGTGTGTGTGTGTGTGTGTGTGTGTGTGTGTGTGTGTGGTTGGTTGGTTGGTTGGTTGGTTGGTTGGTGGCGGCGGTGTCCCGTGTTCGGAAGCGGGCGCGAGTTGAATGGCGTGAGATTTGAATGTACTTCAATGTACAGAATATTCCTCCGGCGGGGCAATCCGTGAATTTGCGAATCCGTGAATGCTAAACCCACGTCTGTGAAGGGCCGACTGTATTCCAAACGGTTTATTACATAATCTGGACCTCAGTCAGCGGAGCCTTGTATGCAAAGTCACCTCCATCTCCACCTCTTGCTCGGGTATTTTTGCTGACGTTGCATTCCAGCTTGAACAAAAAGCCATTTTTTTCTAAAAACCAGTTTTTGTAATATAGCTCGGAATGCGACGTCCATAACCCACCCATCTCCACCCCTCGAGAGTTGACTTTATTTACTGCTCGCTCTGAGGCAAGAGATGAAGGTCGTGATGCGTATGGTGGCGGGTGCAGGTAGGGGTTTTGAGAACTGCAATTAAATGCCAGGTAGCGACGTGTCCTCCTAATATTACTTATTAAGTAATTATTAGATGTTTTAATTGTCTGTATGTTGGCCTAGCAAGTTAATGCTAGGCATTAACATACCTAGGTATAAGCTAGGCATTGCATTCTGAACTGAACAAAAATAAGAATAACAAGAAATTAAATTGGACTATGTGTGTGTGTGTGTGTGTGTGTGTGTGTGTGTGTGTGTGTGTGTGTGTGTGTGTGTGTGTGTGTGTGTGTGTGTGTGTGTGTGTGTGTGTGTGTGTGTGTGTGTGTGTGTGTGTGTGTGTGTGTGTGTGTGTGTGTGTGTGTGTGTGTGTGTGTGTGTGTGTGTGTGTGTGTGTGTGTGTGTGTGTGTGTGTGTGTGTGTGTGTGTGTGTGTGTGTGTGTGTGTGTGTGTGTGTGTGTGTGTGTGTGTGTGTGTGTGTGTGTGTGTGTGTGTGTGTGTGTGTGTGTGTGTGTGTGTGTGTGTGTGTGTGTGTGTGTGTGTGTGTGTGTGTGTGTGTGTGTGTGTGTGTGTGTGTGTGTGTGTGTGTGTGTGTGTGTGTGTGTGTGTGTGTGTGTGTGTGTGGGTGTGTGTGTGTGTGTGTGTGTGTGTGTGTGTGTGTGTGTGTGTGTGTGTGTGTGTGTGTGTGTGTGTGTGTGTGTGTGTGTGTGTGTGTGTGTGTGTGTGTGTGTGTGTGTGTGTGTGTGTGTGTGTGTGTGTGTGTGTGTGTGTGTGTGTGTGTGTATGGGTTTCGAAACAGAGGGGCATTCTGGTTTGAAGGATGTACTATAATGGGTTATTTTAGTGTGACCGACTTCCACAGAGACACTGTGGGCACCATGGGCGGCAAGGTGCGTGTTACGAGCCCACGGCCTTGCCTTCGGTACATGGGATCCCATATCCACCCAACATTGCCCGTTAAAGTTCCTTTAAAGAGAGAGAGTGAAGCAACATTGCGGCGAAGAGAAAGGGAAGAGAGATTGTCAACTAAAGGAGGAGAGTTAATAAGACAAAATGCCTTTGATTCCACCACCCTATCTTACGTTGAAGAGCCACCCCAGCAGTACTCCAAGTTAGGGCGAATGAATCCCTTATATAGTTGAAGCAGTGAGAATAAAAGGAAGCATCTCTCATAATACAGTTGTTACAGAAGCTTGATGATGTGGCGTCTTACTGAAGAATATGGTTAGGTGAGAACTACAGTACATAGTATATGACTTAAAGAAACAGAAAGAAGACAAGTTGTTGAAGTTTTGCTCTGATGACCATAAACTATTGAAAAATAGGTAAACATTGCTACAGCTTCAGCCAGAGTTGAGCCTTCGGCTTCAGCCAGAGTTGAACCTGATGAATTCATCATCTGAGTAAAAACTCGCACATCATCATTGGCTGTCCTTGTGTTTTAGACTTCACCACCACTGGTGAGTAGATTTTTTTTTTAAATGGAGAAACATTTATTAATGCATATATGAACAGTATTAAATGTTGCTTTGATATTCTTATGTAGATCAATGACTATGTTTTCACATGTACGCACTTACTGTACATACGTTGGCGTTCTCGATCCATCTCACTTTTTTTGTTTACCATTAATGGCTTTACTGTACAATAATCTGTAATACTATTATAGTCTCTATTTATCCCACTCGGTTTGAATACTTATAAGATTCGTTGTAGAAATATTAATGTTTGCTTACGGGGTGCTGCCACAGACCCCGCTAGGGTGTTAGCATAATATAAGGTACTGTACAGTGATATCCCGTTAGCTGGAACTATCGGTGCAGATCACTTCCAGGAACGAGAGATTTCCTGGTAATGAAAAGACTCTCAAAGCCGAAAAAACTCCCCCGTCCCCAGAATTTTCCGTGTATAGGGAAATTTTTTGCGGAATTATCCAGAAAATGTGCCCCTAGAAAAATTGAATTCCGGCCATCGTAGAGTTTCGGGTTTGAGGGATTCCGGCTAACGGAGATATTACCGAATACATAGGTACCTTCTTACTGTTGTGGAGCCCTAAAAATTCCGAATTCACCGGCAGGGTGAGAAACCAGGCAGGTCTCTTTACACCCGTTGCCTCTGTTCACCCAGCAGTGAGAAGGAACCTGGTTGTAGCATCCTGGGGAATGGTATTGTAGTGGCTCCTCTCCCCTACAACTTCCAACTGAGCTCCGGCCGCGCGCCTACCAACTAATCAGCGTACAGCCAGCTACACCGAGCGACTAGGTCTATGCAGTGGACGTAGGGGGTACCATCGCCGACCTAGGCTCGACCTTCAACCTCCAGCTCAGGATCAGAGCGTTTCACACTTTACGCTTAAGCCGCTGTGATTGGCCCTCTCGCTACGCTCACCCCAAATCCTGATCCTCGTAAATTGTATAAATACGGCCATGCCTGGCCAGGGAGACCATTCTACACTCGGCTACCGGACCAGCAACATCTCTCACAGCTCCACCACCCAGCTTCTTCAGAAACCTCCTCGCCCTACAGGACCTCTGAGCAAGTTTCTCCACCTAGTCACTCCTAAGCACTGCGCTGTACAACAATATACAGTAGTACCCCGCTTAATGCGGTCAATAAAACCCACAGGGTACCGTGTTAAGTGAAAACCGCGCTAAGTGAACAACAGAACATATGGGATTAATTCCAATAGAAACTGGCCCATCCCCAAACTCCACTTTTTCCGACACAATACCTATGTTCTAGTAAAAATAACATCTTAATTTTATGATGGTACATGCACACAATTAATACTTAAGAGAAATAGAGAAATACAGTCACCAAGTTAATGTCCATTCAAATAATGGACTCAACTCCCTCCCCCTCTTCTCACACAACACTGCTGGCTCTTCCCTCTCTGAGAAATTTTTGGGGGAAAACCACTAAATTTTAATAAATAATACCTCAAACTAAAGTTAGGATAATACAATTGACATTGCTGGATTCCTTGTAAGACCAGGAATATTTTGAATATAAATGTCATATATTTTGCACAAAAGATAACATATTTACTCAGAGTAAACATTTTATCTAAAATTTGTATGTCTAATGCAAAATATATGATGTTTATATTCAAAATGATCACCAAATTGTAAGAATTCCAGCAATGTAAATTATATTCTGGCCGGGTAATTTGTATGAATTTTATGAGCTAAAACAAATATCTTCAGTTAATAAAAAAAAAAAAATATTCTTCACGACACTATCTGTCAATCAAAGTACCCCAACTTGCCTTCCCCCCTCTTCCAACCGCTGCGTCAGTCCCAACCCTCCCCCCCACCCCCCACCAATCCTCCCTTCAAGAGATGTTGGGTGAAAAAACTAAATTTTAACATTTAGTATTAAATAATACCTCAGATTAAAGTTAGGATAATATAATTGACATTGCTGGATTCCTTGTAAGACCAGGAATATTTTGAATATAAATGTCATATATTTTGCACAAAAGATAACATATTTACTCAGAGTAAACATTACATCTAAAATTTGTATGTCTAATGCAAAATCTATGATGTTTATATTCAAAATGATCATCAAATTATAAGAATTCCAGCAATGTAAATTATATTCTGACCAGGTAATTTGTATGAATTTTATGAGCTAAAACAAATATCTTCAGTTAATAAAAAAAAAAAAATATTCTTCACACTGTAACAGATGGTCGGTCGGTCCCTCCCTCCCCCCCCACCCCCCACCAACCGTCCCACCAGATGTGTGGGAAAACCAGAATATTTACCTTTTTAGTAATAAATAATACCTCAAACTAAAGTTAGGATAATATAATTGACATTGCTGGATTCCTTGTAAGCCCAGGAATATTTTGAATACAAATGTCATATATTTTGCACAAAAAATAACATATTTACTCAGAATAAACTTTATATCTAAAATTTGTATGTCTAATGCAAAATCTATGATGTTTATATTCAAAATGATCATCATATTGTAAGAATTCCAGCAATGTAAATTATATTCTGGCTGGGTAATTTGTATGAATTTTATGAGCTAAAACAAGCAGTCAGGCAGGGTGGCGGGTGGGGCGAATCTAAAAATAGCTCTCGAGCCGGACACTCACGCGTATACGTGGTGGAAAAAACCCGCGTTAAGTGAAAGTTCAGCTCTGGCGCGTATACGGTAAAACGCGCTAAGTGAAACCGCGTTAGGCGGGGTAATACTGTATATACAAAAAATGCATTGTGAGTTTCTATTCTACCTCATTCCTGAGTGAGATATCTACATGTACGTACGTTTGTGTGCCCATACTAAGATAATTGACACCTGGCCACTTACAGTACGCTACAGTATAATGCAATAACATCTGAGGAACAACTCTCAAAGATTGGGACATGTGACCCAACTGGGCCTATGCCCGAGATATGGGTTAGACCGCCCAAATGGCTAATAAGCTGTTAAGTGGCGAATATGAAAAAAAAAAAAAGGCTCCAATGTAAGGGCGGCGATTTCCTATTCACACTGCCCACCCTCATCTTACTTCAGCTGTTCTTGTACTTCACTTAAATTCACTGGTTACCACATAACCTCAGTTCTTTTTGGTAGCACGGTGAGGGCCGGCACGTGGGTATAGTAATTCTGATATCAAGTCACTTGGACGGAAATAAAGATGAACTACTGTGGTGAAAAATGAACACTCCTAAAACACTTAAAGAACAGGTTTATTAATATGAAACACAAAGGGAAAAAGATATTAACATATCACTCCAAGGTGCAACTCCTCGGCTTACTCAACTGCAATTACTCGGATCCTGTACTCTTACTACACACAACCTTACTGGTGTTACATTACAGTACATAGTTACTTGACAACTCCTGGCTTCTCTCAACTGCCAATCCCAGTGGGTACTTACTTCACCCACATTACTGGTGATACATTTCATTGCATACATGACCAACTGACATATGGTCCCTTCGGTACTCAACATGTTATTACTGAAACCAACTCATACATGTGTCCACTACCCAACATGGGATAATTATTTCCAATTAATTATCCCCAAACATATACATAAAACACTGTGGGCCATAAATGCCAGGAATGCCTCCCAGGGTAGGACACTGGGGCTCACGACCGTTGCTGTGATCGGTGGAAGCCAGACACATGGCGAGTCTGGGGGTCTAGCTCCACGAGGCAGTGAACAGATTAATCATACCGAATCAGCGCCATCGCTCATATATGGATCATTGCTGAATATCCACCGGCTCGGAGCGACCGGTCGGTGTTCAATTAAGCCCCCACCCCCTGTACCTGGGGACAATGGGAGAGGACGCATTATGGAGGGAAGCATGGACAACTCGATCACAACAATTCCTTCGTCTGGCAACGTCAGACTACATTTACTTTATATTACTTCTTACACTGGGTGAATGACAATCACAGTCACAACATGAACACTGATAATTCACTACAATTGACTAAATCAAACTGAATGGTTATATCGGCGGGAGAACACAGCTACATACCTGGGGACAACGGGAGAGGACGCGTTATGGAGGACGTCTCTTCCTCGCGCCCGTGGTTATATACCCGAGTTGCCAGCGATTGCTACTCACTCAATGACAGAAATCACAAACAAACAACTGTCACTCATTCAAGGATGGCCCTCAGTTGACAAAGGTCTGGCGAATTACTGGAGTTGATTAACACAAACTAATCCAAGATTGAGCTTGCCAGGAAAAATTGGAATGAAAAACGCATTGACAACTGTCTTCACAAGGCGGGACTTACTGGGAGGGATCGTGAGTATAAACGTCATGGGGACAAACACGTCTCTCTTAGGAATAGCTAACCCACTCATGTTTTGCGTTCGTGGAGTATAATAAGAATCATTAGTGTTAAAACAGACTAGCAGTCAACGTGACCATGACACCAAGGGTTTCAGGTAAGGGTTTGTGGACCTGTAGTTGGCAGAGATATTTTGGGCCAGATGACATCATAAAGGGAAGATTCAAGATCCGTGAGTCGAGCTATAGGCGTATGTGTGTTGCAGTAGGCGCATACACCTCCCTTAGAACGGAAGGAGGTATAAAGGTTGTAGTTTGGGTGAAGCTGCTTTGGTCAGTTGAAGTTCAGATAGTAGTTAGAGGTCGGGAGAGAGGTTAATAGATGGTGCTCCACAGAAGGAAAATTGGATCTCGGGCCGAGAATGTTGGAAAAATGAAGTGTGAAAAAAGCTGATCCTCCAGCAACCGCGGTGACGTCAGTTGAGGCCCCAGTAGTTTGATGATGATCAGGTCGGCCTTTGGGTCCACAACCTTCCCGACCAGTGGGACCCATCCCAGGAGGCCTGGTTCAATATTACTGTCAACTGATATAGGAGAATAAAAGAATAGAATAAAAAAATAATAAAAAGAATAGAACAGATCAAGAGTGAGAAAAGTTATTTATGTTGTGTTGTCAATAGTAAGGGAGACAACTGAGACCCTGTAACTTTCACTTCATGCAGTACTGCCTTGACTGTTCTGCTTTTAAAATTCTAGCGTGTTTCAGATGGTTTGGGAATTTTATGGCAAGCAACGTTTTCAATGCAGTCATTGTCTGTGGAGATGATGAAACAATTTTGGTATTCCTGATTGGTTATTGCAAAATATTCTGACTATTTTGTGATGTTGCCTGTTGCAAATGTTGGTGTGCATGGCAATGAATAAAATGCCTGAACACGTGTATGAACTCCACTTAAAGCAGCTGCACTATTACACTAAGCTTGTGCATCAAGCTTGTCTGGGCTATTGTCAGTCAGAGTATAAAGTTCATTAAGAAACACTGGCTAAGGCTTCTGCTGTCTGGTTGAAAAATCCCCTGATTCTTTCAAGTTGTTTTCCTTGGACTTCATACCTTAACACAATTACCATTTGTGTTTTATCCTAAATGCTTCATTTGTGCCAGATATTCTGTTTTACTTACTACTTCAAATCTGTCACACTAGTTATTGTTCAGGTTAAGTCCCCTAAGACCTTTACTCTTCCTTAATGTACATGGCCTACCTATTACTGTAGTGTTAATTATAAAGTTTTGTTGTTTAGTGATGACTGCCATCTTAGTGTTGAGTCTGGAGATTTAATTGTAGATAATACAGGCACCCCTCGCTGTACAAATGGGTATCTTCCTTGAAAACCTTTCAGGACAAGGAACAAGAATAATTAGCTTCTGTATTGACGCTGCACTTTTTATATTTATAGGTAATGGAGCAAAATTCTTGTTTTGTTAAATGTAATATTAGCTTCCTTTTTTCTTTTTCTCCATGGATTCAGTACGAGAGAACAATACAGTCCACAGCGAAACATTAAGGAAGTCCTGGCCAGTCATGAAGCCAACATAGAGGAATAGCTACAGAAGGGAAAGATGTCTTGCCTGCTGATTGTACTGTTTTATTGAAAGACGGAGGCGACGGATTGGTTGCATCTGCCGCTGCCTTTTGAGAGGCATCCCAGACCCTCACTTGGTGAGTAACCTTCTTGGCTTTATAAGTACAGTGTAACCTTTATCTAATGGACTATATATGGAAGGGGATGTTCATTAGATGGGGGTTTCACATCAGACATCCCCATTGTAGTGGACTTGTCTACCCATATAGGCTGCTGGATGGAGGTTTAATAATTTGTATGTGTGATTGAAGTTGTTGGTGTAGAATATCTAGGGATCTAAATGATTCACATCCTAGCTTGTTTCACCTGACCAACGATTAAACACCTTTGCTTATTTCACCTGACAATTAAACATCCTTAATGCTATCTGGTGGGGGTTAGAGTAGGTTAACTGCAGTCAAACAGCATGACCAAAGAGAACTATGTATTGTGTGAAATAAGGAACTACTGGTAATATAATACAATGCACCATATATGAGATATAATCTTTTATACAGGTGCTGACACATAACTCCCAAAACAGTGGATCTTCAGAGACTTAAAGACAGTGTAATCCCCTGGTGTTTGGTCTGACAGCACAATAAGGTATGTACTGTACAATAATGATATTATTGTGGTATTTCTCAGTGATTTGATTGTCACTGAAATACCTTGATTGTCTACAGAATATGCTGACATACTGTATTCTGTCAGTTTAAGTGAGTTGCCTAGTTGTTTTTTTTTTGCTGAAAGAAATTTTCAGTGAAATAATTTTAGTTTTTTGCATTGTTTGATATACCAGAATCTATAATTTGTATGCTATAAGTAGGGTTTTTAAAATAAAGTGCAAATAGAATATAGATAGAAGTGTAAGACTGTAAATTTTGTTTCAGTTTCCCCCACAGACATGATGAAGCCTTCTCCACTGAACCAATAAAAGATACTGGAAAGGGACCACCACTGGGGTTCTATCATGTACAGAATGTAAGAAATGGATATTGTTACTAGAATATTAGGTGCCCCACTAGAGCCCAGTTATGACTTCAAATACTATTACTGTACTGTACTTCGTGAAATTTTTAGTTCTGCTCTGGCCCCAATCATTTCAGATTTTTGAAGTGGAACCCGTAAAAAAAAAAAAAAGTGCATATATAAGCTTTACAGGTTCATTTCAATTTATACTTTTTAAAGTACAGGTAGTGAACATACTGAAAAGTTATGTCCTAAATTAAGTTAATACCTGTAAGTGTTTATATTTTCAGATTACAGTAACAGTGACTCGAGCATTCCTAGAATACATAAAAACACAACCTATCGTGTTTGAAGTATTTGGTCATTATCAGCGACACCCTCTACACCGCGATGCCCGTCAAGATGCCACGCATTTGTGAGTACTTCATTGTTTACTTTTATGCATCATTGTTAAAAAATCTGGGAAGTGCTTTGTAATATTAGGCACTTAAACTGTATTATATCAGTTCTGGGTTTGGAAATGTACAAGGTTATGCTTGCAGTTAACTGCACAGCATAGCTTAAGTGTGTGAGTTATCCTGCTATAAGGTTTTGTAAAAGGAAGAGTGAAATCAAACTATTCACACAGGGTGTGTTTAAGCTTTAGATATATAGTAATTTGTTTTCAGTTAAGCTTTATATTTAATTTGTTTTCAGTTTATTTGACAAACTTTCCTCTATCTTGTGTCAAGAATTAACCCCACATCCATAACACACAGACCAGTAGGACACTTTGAGAGCAATTTAGTAACTAGTTTTATTCAGTGGACTAAGTGATGTCTGGATGATTGATGGTAAATGAAGCAGTACTTGTACACTTCACAGATAGAGCTGTTCTGTAGCTTTGTATTTGTCTTTTTGCCCTACATGCCATGCCTGAATAGTTTGATACAACTCTGCTTTTATTAAATATACTAATGGGATGACTCTGTTTATGTAATTCTGAGTTTTATGTTCAGTTGTATGATTAAGCATAATCATTCCCAAGCTTGAATTGGCAATGGAGATCCAGTGGACAGACAATTAGGCTTGCTCCTTACAGGCCTCTCCATTTCTCTATACTGAATAATGTATAAGAATGTTGTATTTATAACCTAACACCTATCCAGGTGATAATCATGTTACTAACCGAGTCTTTGAGTTGAAAACCCAGGTTATAACCCTCAACATTGTTTGCTGGAACTAATTTATTAAGTTGTTTATACATTCCCAGGTATCTAGGTGGGGAATTGATCCTAAAATTTTATATACTGTACAGCTGACCCCTCTGTTACTGCTCATACCCATCATGCTTTATCCTCCATCCATCTCAAAGGAGGGAGATTTGCTACAAAGGTTTCTGTCTAGATGCTGGAAGTGTAATTAGAGCCAATGCCAGTCTAGTGAGCATATATTTACTACCAGCTGTTGGCCATCATCTCTATGAAGTCAAGGACCAATCTGCTGTTATGCTTTAAGTTTTTCGCAGATCAATCTTGAATCAAAGGAAAGAGGATGAGTATATGAGCTGCCTGATTACAATCACAGTAAGAAAATATGAGAGGAGGATCAGTTTCCTATTTTTAGCTAGACCTCCAACAGGCAGCTTTCATTCCAGAAAGCTATCTAGAAAAGTGAGGACAAAGGTTCCAGACAAAGTAGAAATGTGCCCCATAGAAGATTTACTGATGTATAACACTCCTAGACTGAACAATTCTACAGTGTTATCCTGGAACATAAGAGAAAAATTAATCCACTGGTAACCTAGAAGAAACTCTGAAAATCGATGGCAATGATCCATTCTTACATTGGTCAAATAAAGACTGTTAATCAGGACATGTGAGCCTGTTGTTGTTGACTAAAAGTTGGAGAGAGCCATAGACCATTCTATGACCAAAGATGAAAATGGATAAGAGATACAAGAAAATTTATATTTGAATCAAAAGTGTAAGATCCCCATAATACCCTTCATTGAGATGCACAACATTCAAATTAGTGGAGGGAATAATCAAACTGCTCCCATGAGTTCCAAATCTAAGAATAATTAACCATTTGTTATGTTGTATTCCTGTGAAATGGACATCTTAGGAGTTAACATGAATCAGTACAGTAAAAGTGGGTCCCATATCCTTGAATGCCTGTTAACAACAGTGTGGTTACAGTACAGTACACTTTAAACTATGCCTTTGATACATATTGAGGCATTATGAGCAGCACTGCGCTTGACTGCTTTCACTTCTGCACCTGGGTGAATTTGTGGTGCCCTGGGGATGAACCAACAACCCTTATGACGGGAAGCAAGCTCTGTATCCACTCAGCTACCATACCCTGTGATCAGTACAGAAACATTTATTATTACTTGATATGATATGGTCTAAGTTGTATTAATACAGTGAATGCAATGAACAGACACAGGATGTGTATTCTTTTTTTACATATGTCTGTATATCATCATGTTTTCTGCACTAAAAACTACTAAGTGATCCCTGAAGAGGGACACTGGTATTTTCCATTTTAATTAGAAACTAATCTAAAGTACATATACAGTTACAGTCAAAAGAAATCATCCCCTCCACCAGCTTAACCCCTGCACCTGGCTGGGTCCTTTCTGCATGGCAAGTCACGTGGGGTGGAGAGGAGGGAATGGTCGACTTGGGGAAGGACAGTTTGTTGGGGAGGAAGGGTGTGGGAGGTTGGTATGTGATGCAAATTCCTCATCAGAGATGGTAGGGGAAATTGAATAAAGCAGGAAAATTCATGAAAGAAGAAAGGGAATGATGAATATAGGGTTTTTTCTCATAATATTATTTTAAGTTTGCATACTTGGAAGAATAATAGTTGAGGACCCTTATTTTATGATTATTATAATGTACCATCCATTTCTTTATTTATAATTTGTTCAGGTTGTGGTTCAGGTTTTAAACAACAGTACTGTAATTAGATATTTACAATAGCGTTGATATAAGGAGAAATCTTGAATACGAGGGTGGAAATAATATTTATTTTTAATATTTACCAACACAGGTCATACAGAATCTCAATAGCCCATCCAGTGGCCTCCATTTTCTTTAACCTCCTGGAGTCTTTTTGGGACCGGGAACAAAAGGTTATAGATGGGATGCAGTTGTGGACGCCTGCCTCATGTAGACGCCACCAGACTGTCCTGGTAGACACACCCAGGTCGAGTTGTTCCCTCACAGCCACTGTGTTTGTGAATGAGTATCGTTCGGCCTCTGCTAGGATCTGAGCATTGTCCTCCTCGCCTATTAATTGTGGTCT
This sequence comes from Homarus americanus, assembly GCF_018991925.1. NCBI lineage: Eukaryota > Metazoa > Arthropoda > Malacostraca > Decapoda > Nephropidae > Homarus > Homarus americanus. The sequence goes on along the minus strand of NW_024720913.1, from coordinate 16,302 downwards.
CCTTGGCCTAAAATTATGTAATTTACAGTAAACCCTTGATAACTCGTAATTCAATATAAATCGGAATGACAGTAAAATTTTCAACTGTAAGTTATTTTTTACATAAGAAATATATTTTAAATACAGAATAATCTCGTTTTACGCGGTCAATTAAACCCATGGAGGTCCACGTATAACGCGAAACGCGTAAACGAAACAACAGAACATATGGGATTAATTCAAATAGAGACTGGGCCGACCGCCAGACTACCCTTTTTTCCGACACAATACGTACGTTGTAGTAAAAATAACATCTAAATTTTATGATGGTATGCACACACAATTTATATATAAGAGAAATATCAATAAAATTAGGTTTTTTAACACTTACGTTAGTAGAAGAGATGGCTGGGCACACAGGGATGGGGGGGTTGGTTCCGAGGCAGAGGGCAGATTATTGGCCCTCACCTGTATCACTTGTATCACCTGTATCACTCTCCACCACAGAGGCTAGCAGGGCCTCCTTGTCAAACCCCTCAAAGTCCGTATCCTCACTGTCACTGACTTGGGCTGGCTGTGGTGGGTGTCGGGTGAAGAACTCGGTAATGTTTTGTTGACTGGGCAAGCAAGGTTAAATAAACCAATCACAGCTCGCGGCGGAGGGGATGCGTGGGTGGTAAGGATGCGTGGCCCAATCACAGTCCAAAATGTCATTTGATGTCAGCGGTGACATAAGAGCGACCTAGCGCGCAGCTTGTCATCGCCGCTTCCCGCGTAAATTCAGGAATGCGTTCGTAAGGATTTTTTTTCGGCCCCAAAAAGTAATTCAAGCACTTTTATGAATGAAAATAAACATTTATAAACACATACAATACAGTACATTAAATAATTTATGATATACAAGTAATATAAAGAGAAATACAGTTGGAATAAATAAAAATATTGTACTATACTCACCACAAAAGATGTTTCCAGTCATCTTGAATAAGGGTAATGCACTGTACTGTACTTACTGTATGTTTGTAAAAGATGAATCCAACTGCTGGGGCGAGAAACGTGCGCACACTGGATGTAAACAATGGAGTGACTCCGCGTGGCGACACCACGCTTGACGGTAGCAAACCCCAAGAAATCCACACCAAACAAATTATAATTTTTAACAAAAAATTATAATTTTATACGTATAGTGATTTTTTTTAATTGTTAAAATTTACCCCAATTTCCGTAATGGCGGATTTACGGGCCGTATCGCGAAATTATTGGTCTTAATTTACAAATTCCACAAGAGCGAAATTCCGCAACCCGGAGTGCCTGTATCTCTCAAACATATTTGTCAGAATTATTAAACTCCCACATCCAGGCTGGTTTGTTGCAGGTGCATGACCTCAGGGTCAAATTGGCTTCAATGGCCTTGCTAAGAGGCAAGGCCTTGCAGTCAGGCCCATAGTGAGGGGCCTGGGCACTGACTAAGACCTGTGTTAGTCATGTCCTGATGAAATAACAAGGCTTGAGGACTGTGCAGTACCAATTTTTCTACTATTATTTTATTGGGATAACCTCTCTTGCCCCTCCTGGAGTTGGGTGCTTGTCACTTAGCATTTGGAGTACTGTTTGTAAATGAAGGATTGATCCTGAAATCCATTTTGTAACCAACCATATCAGTTGGCTCAGTTACTATCAGTCCTCCCACAAGACAGTTTGTAACAAGTCAAACTAGGGTTGCAAAACACATGTGCCTGTATGATAAGAAAACTTCTTGTATTCAGCCTTTGAGTAGTGACCTTTATATCCAAATGTCTCTTTTTATATACGGGTACCTAATTGTGATGTAAAAAAAAAAAATCAATGAATTGGTTCCAGTTATTGTACCAACATGAATAGTACAGGTATTTAACTCAAAGACTCTGTTGGTAATGTGAGTTATAGATGGGATCTCAGGATTAATTCCTCATTTTTTATAAAGAAGAAATCAATCCTGATAATGAGTAAGGTGTTTTAAGATTTTTATATCATTTGCTGCTGAAAAATTTATACGCTGTATTCTTGTAAGTTTTTCTTTAATCATAATGTTCATTTTTTTATCCCATGTTGTATTGTAAATTTAAGGTGTATTCAAGTACAGCCCCAATGAGAATAAAAGTTTATATTGTGGTGTGACAAGTTAATGCATCAGTGCCACTGCACCAAGCATGCCTTTTTTCTTTTCTTGTTTTGTGGTGTGTAATAGCTTAGCTTCTATGATAAATTTACAGCAAGTCATAAAGATACTGAACATGAGCTTCATTCTAATCTAGATGTGTACAGGCATTTCCTATTTTATGGGAGGGTTCTGTTCCTGAAAACAAAAAGTATAAATTGACTTTTTATAATTTGGATCACATTTTCCCATAGACTCTCATTATAAAAGCTGAGATATGTTCCTACAAAAAAAAAATCCTCTAAATGTCTTAAATTGTTAGAAAACATGTTTTTAATGATAATCTGCTGTGCATAAAATAATTATTGCCCAATAATAAAATTAAGTGAAGTACATGCAGTGGAGGACACATTAGTTTCTGAGAAACTGCTCTTCTGGTTTTGATGCAGTGTGAGACTGCGAAGCCCAGCCAAGACAGTGCGGGCGGGTCGTGTTGCGTCTCTGTAACAAAGCGTGTTCGGCATTCGGGCCTTCGATGTAGAGCGGCAGAAATTGGACAGTGATTACATAAGTTCGTCAAGATCGTCTTAGTGAGGTGAAAGTGTAAATCGATGTCGGACTTTTCATGCTAGACACGATTGTATTTTTGAAAACTCAATTTCCACCGAGTTGGAGGTACAGCCAGGGTCACAGGCCTATAACCACACAATCACTGCCACATGACAAAGCTTTTATTTTATTTTATTTTTTAGGGTGTTGTGGTCACGGCTGTGATAAAGGCCAACCAGGGAGTGTAGTACTGTGCCTTCAGTTAAATCAGTTCATAGTTGTCATCAGTGAATGCAGAAGAGACTATAATAACTTAAAGTGAATACATATTGGCAATCGAGCTGGTAAGGACAACTGCCAGCCTATTCGTGTCATAGGTGCCACAGAGACTTTAAATTTTATTTTGTTTGTGTGCTTTCTCAAGGACTGAATCTGTGTTTATAATACACCACTCACAGGGAGATACAGTGTACACAGTGATAGTTCATAGTGTCATCAGTGACCGCTGAAGTTGTAAATAACTTAAAGTGAGCGCTCACTAGCAAGCAAGCTGGAAAGGCACCGTGCCAGCTGAAACCAAGTCGTGTCATAGGTGCCACAGAGACTTTAAATTTTATGTTGATTGTGTGCTTTCTCAAGGACTGAAACTGTGCCTACAATACACCATTCACAGGGAGATACAGTGTACGCAGTCGCAGACGACAACTCCATAGGCAACAGAGAGTAGCTAAGTACTTTTTCTCTCTTTATTTTCTTTGAAATAGGTGTAGATTTATACACAGTCTGCACCCCCCCCCCCCACAACAACAACAACCATGAGTTTGATATGTGATTACTGCAGGGAGACGTCGGATATGGAGGATACAGGCCTAACTAATGCAACGTTTAGGAAGTTACTAACTGCCGTAAAGCTTGATGGCTGTTGCTGGTATTGCTCTGGCTGCATAGTCAAGGTGAATGAAGCGATTGCAATCCATAAGGGAACGAGTTCTCTAGAGACGAAAATAGATGAAGCAGGAGCCCTGCTGGTTGACAAACTGGAGGAAGTTGGGAAAGAGATCCTTGCTAAGACTGAGGAAGTAGCTAATAGAATGGAGGTGGTTGCTAAGAGGAGTTATGCTGACGTATTAGGAGGGCCACGGGGGGGGGGAGGGCGGAGAGTAATGCAGAATCAGTACAGGTTCTACAGCAGATTGGGACTCTGAAAAAGTGTGTCGAAGAAATGAAAATTAACGCACCTACTGTTAGGGGAGAGGAGGAACACCAGGAACGGCTCCAGCGCAGGAACAATGTAATAGTTTTTGGAGTCCCAGAGAGCCAGGCAGAGGGAACTGTGAGTAAGGAAACACACGACAAGGTGCTGTTTCAAAATATTTGCACAGAGGTTCTGAAGATTCCAGCAACCCCTCAGGATGTGAGGAGACTGGGACAAAAGCAGGGGGCTAAGCCTCGCCCCCTCAGGATCACACTAGGGAGTGAGGAGGAAAAATGGCAAGTTATTCGGCAGGCAAAAAACTTAGCAAGGAGCGAGGCATTTCGGGATGTATTTATTCACCCAGACCGCACGGTAATGCAGAGGGAACAGCACAAGAAGCTCCTGCAGGACTTGAAGCAGAAGAGGGAGGAGTCGAGGAGGAACGGGGACAGGTGCACATGGGTTATACTCAGGGGGAGGGTAGTGGAAACAAGTGTGCCGACACAGGGCCAGGGGGCAGCAGTGCACCCTCCACCCACTCAACCCCCCACCCGGGAGGCGGCACCAGCTCAGCCTACCGGACAGGAGGGAACGAGCGCCGTGTAAACAATGACATTTTTAACCACACCCTGCAAAATACAGTGTACTTAGCAAATGCTGCAGCTTCTGAGAATGTGGGTGGAGCGGGTTTATTACTAAGAGCAGAGACGTTACCGAGAACAAATTCTGGCTTGAATGTCATGTACACTAATACTGACACGTTCCTTGATAAGAGAGAGGAGTTTGAAACACTACTAAGAGTACACCAACCAGATATTGTAGGAGTTGTAGAACTGTTGTACAAGAACAGGAGAATCGACCCAGAGGAATGTGAGTTCAGTATTGCTGGATATGACTCATTTACGAACCTAACTCAAGAATCCTGCAGGAGGGGTGTGGTTATCTACGCTAGGCAAGACCTTAGAGCCAGCCAGGCGAGGGTACAGGGAGAGGATGTTTTTGAAGAGTCCAAGTGGTGTAAAATTAAATTAAAGGGAGGGGACTTACTTATCGTCGGGTGTATCTACAGATCCCCAAACTGTGGCCCACTAAATCAAAGGAACTTAAGAACCTTAATAAACAATGCGGCGATGCTCAACCCCAGCCACCTCCTTATCATGGGGGACTTTAACTATGGCGACATCGACTGGAGAAACGAGTCCACCCCGAATGACTTGAATAATCCTGCTACTCTTTTTGTAGAAACTCTGAGAGATAATTTTCTGTTCCAACATGTGAGAGACCCGACACATTACAGAGGGGAGCAAACACCCAAGCCACTTGACCTCATCATAACAAACGAGGAGGGTATGGTGGCCAAACTGGAACACCTTGCCCCAGTTGGCACCAGTCACCATACAGTGTTGTCATTCAGATTTAACTGTTACCTAGTTCAAGATAAGGCCAGGCCAAGGTGCAAATATTACAAGGGAAATTACAATGGGATGAGGGAAGAGATGAGGGGTATCAACTGGCCTGACTTATTAAGGTACAAGAACGCAGACACTACGCTGAATATCATAACTAGTAAAATGACCCATTTGATCGATAAATATATACCCAAGACCAAACCCAGTGCTTCTAGGAATACGAGGGGATCCCTACACATGAACCATGCGGCGGTCGACAAAATTAAGAAGAAAACCCAGAAATTCAAGACGTGGGTTGGGTCAAACGATGAGCAAGACAGGAGGATGTATGCAAGAGCCAGAAACCAAGCAAAGATAGAGTGTAGGAGGGCTGAAAAGGAGTTCCAAAGGCTGGTTGCACGCGAGGTCAAGTCAAACCCAAAGGCGTTTTACCGCTATGCAAAGTCGAAATTGAAAACGCGAGTAGGAGTATCAGACCTGAGGCTTGAAGATGGTAGTTACGCAGATTCTGACCAGGATAAAGCTGAGGCATTGAACAGCTTCTTTTCCTCAGTGTTCACAAGAGAGGATGCAACTAACCTTCCTGCGTTTGAGGACAGACGGTTCGACACAGCACTGACCCACATTGTGTTCACAGAAGAGGGTATTAGAAATAAACTGTCCAGGCTAAAGGTCCATAAGAGTCCTGGACCTGACATGGTGCATCCTAGAGTGCTAAGGGAGCTGTGCAACGAGCTTGCAGAGCCCCTGAAGATTCTGTTTTGTAAATGCCTGGATGAACAAATGGTCCCCAGTGAATGGAAAGTGGCTTATGTGAGTCCTATCTTCAAGAAGGGCGATAGTCACTCCACGAACAACTATAGACCGGTGAGCCTGACCAGCATAATATGTAAAGTACTTGAGAGTATTATCAGAGATGCAGCGATGGAACATCTACTACGAAACAACCTTGTAAAAGATTGCCAACACGGTTTTATGCCGGGGCGCTCTTGCTTGACACAATTGCTCAAGGTATTGGATATTTGGACCCATATTCTAGAACGGGGTGGTAATATCGACAATATTTACCTAGATTTTGCCAAGGCTTTCGACAGTGTACCCCACGAAAGGCTGAAAATCAAACTGGAAGGGTACGGAATTCGGGGAAATGTCCTAGCGTGGATAGAAGACTTTCTACATGACCGCAAGCAATGTGTGGTGATTAATGGCACGAAATCGTCATCTGTACCTGTAACAAGTGGGGTACCGCAGGGTAGTGTATTGGGCCCGCTGTTGTTTGTTTGTTTCATAAATGATATGCCTGACGTTGTACACTCCTCCATACAAATGTTTGCCGATGACGCCAAGTTATTTCGGGAAATTAAGAACCAAGCGGACTGTGAAGAGCTGCAGAAGGACCTCTGTGGGCTCCAGGAATGGTCGAAGGAATGGCTGCTGAGATTCAATGTCACGAAGTGTAAGAGGATGCACCTGGGGCGTACCAACGGTAAGGAGGCGTACCATATGTCCCAACGGGATGAAGAAAATGTACTAGTTGAGACTGTGTGTGAGAAGGACCTAGGTGTGTATGTTGACAATGAGCTGAAGTTCTCGGGCCATTGTGAGAAGAAGGTAAATCAGGCAAATAAATTATTGGGTCTTATAAGAAGGTCGTTCAGATATCTAGACGGTCCGTCCCTCGTGACGATCTTCAGGAGTGAAGTGCTTCCCCATCTGGAGTACTGTCACCCCATCTGGTCCCCGAGATATGCTAGGGACTGTCAGTTGGTTGAAAATGTTCAAAGGAGGGCCACCAAACTGGTGCCTGCACTTCGGCATCTCAGCTACCCTGAGAGATTGGAGCGCCTGAACTTGCCTAGCTTATACTACAGACGGGCAAGGGGGACCTAGTTGAGGTTTATAAGCATCTCAGGGGGCACTACTCAGTTGAGTGTCCTTACTTGGAGCTGGCGGACGCTCGCCCCACAAGGGGTCACAGCTCAAGATTGAAGAAGCCGCAAGTCCGGAAAACCGTGAGGGCAAACTTTTTCGGAGTGAGGGTTGTAAACTCTTGGAACAATCTACCAGAGAGTGTTGTGACGGCACCGAGTGTGAGGTCTTTCAAGAGAAGACTTGACCAACACTGGAGCGGGTTCAGGTACATTCAGGAGCCGGTGCATGCCCAGTATTTGCCAACAGTGCGTGACAGAGACGTGACCGATCGCCCGGGCGGCTAGCGAGCCGACCTTTTGGTGAAGAATATAAAGGAAAAGAGACGTGACCGATCGCCCAAGCGGCTAACAAGCTGATCAGTGGCGAAGGTAAAAAAAAAAAAAAGACATACGATTTTGATTTCGTATTGACTCACCTACAGTAAGCCTGCTGCACTGTACATGAATGCTTTTTTAGATGTTTTACTTTCACTGGATATATTTTTTGGCGAGATTTTATCTGAAGAAGAGATACTAAACTTCTCATTTCATATTTTTTTATTTTCATTGACAAGAGATCAAACTCTGAGATACTAAACACATCTCTGTTCCCACAGCTGAAATGTCTTAAGTCAGTATCTTGCCACTGCTTCATACATCGATTTTACATGTATCTGTTCTACAGTAGTTTTAATCTTACTTAATACTCTTAATACTGTACAGTACAAAATTGTGTGCTGTTTTTAGATTAATTGTCAATATAAACTTACCAGGTTATTGGAAATCCTGAAAAGTCTGTGTCAGTACTTCAGCATCTTCCAATGCTGTGAAAAAATTATGAAAATAACAAAAAGAATTTTTTGTAACTTCAGATTTGTTTTGTATGTAATTGGAAACTCACCCCCCTCCCCCCCACATAACTAAGGGTTTTCATAAACTGGGGACTGCCTGTACCAACAATATATGAAACTGCAAGTAAAGCGGTCTTACAAGCTGCCTTATCATAAATGAATTAACATAAAATACTCGTATGCTCAGTTATCTAACAATACAGTACATCCTTAGTACAGTACAGTAATTTTTAATTCCAATTCTTCTTCACTGAGAGACCACTTTGAGTGTCTAATTCTGATGGAGCATATGATAAGTCCTTTGTTACTTCTCTTGATGCTCTGAAATAATGTACAAACACACACACACACACACACATACACAGTATACATGCATACATACATACATACATACATACATATGTTTATGTCATTTAATGATGAATATTCAATCCTCTAGAATGGTCCAGAGTTAATTTAGAATATGCATTATTGCAAATTCTGCTGATTAATAACATACCATCAGTAATAAATCCCATATGAATTTACTGCAAACGCATGGTAAGCCCGTGGTATATCATGGCACTGTCTTCATATCTGTTCCATTATAGCTGACTGCATTACTCTTGGATTTTAATGATAAAACTGTTCCATCCCAACATGCAAAATCTGCAACATTGGTGGTACTTAAACTTACAGGGTACTTAAACTTACAGGTCACAGTCTGCAACCAGTGTAACACAACAAACATCACCCCCACCCCAGTCACTGACAGTTTTACAGTCTCTCCAGAAAATTTAAATCCAATTAAAAACAGATACGTATTGTAATACCCTCCTAATATAAGTGCATACATAGGACCCCCGCTTTACAGAATGGGTGTTTTCTTGGAAAAGTGGCCTTATTGCAAAGTTCCACAACATGACCCTTTTTTTCCATATACTCCCATGTTAAAAATTAAGATTCGTTCACACAGAAATTTTTTCAGTCAACAAATAATAAAACCACTCATGAATGGAGATATACATTTCTTAACACATACTGTACTGATTATATTTTAGACATTTTATTATTATACTTACCACAAATAATAGTAAATACTAAAAAATACACAAGTTTTAGTAATGGCACTAAGCTTTTCTCCAGCATCAAACCTCTGTAAAACTTTGAGTTTTACATCCAGTGTAATTCCTTTACATGCTCGGTTAGGTGTATTGCTTGCTCTTGAACTCGCTTGCCTTTTTGCGGACATCTTGAGGGGAAATACACTTCAGAGTGTGGAAAATTCTTGAAAGAACAACAGCTAGATGCCGAGGAAGACCATAACTGATGCGCTCCCAGATTCAAAACAAAGCCTGCCGCCAATGTCATCAACATGCACAATTGCGTGTTGAATTTTTGTAAATACTGTAAATATAAAATTTGGGTAAATGACCTCTTATTTTTGCATTTAGTGATCAAAAAATTAAATACAGTACAGTATTGTAAAATTCCGTAATGGCGAACTTTACATTCTGTATCCTGATCTTATTGGTAGTGATTTACAATGTCCATAAGAGCGAATTTCTGTAACCAAAATTCCCATAACACAGGAGTCCAGTGTACACAGTCAGTTCCTCATTACCTTAGTTTCCCCCTCAACCACAGCCACATTGGTGATGGAATTCAGGAAAAATTAAAATCACAACAGTAATGCTGATTACTCACTAGCAAAGAAGCAGCTGGATATGAAGCAGCAGACAGTATCTAGTACCTGTGCGTACATAATCGTTATGTGTGCCGGTGACAAGTGGTGTGCCACTAGACATTGTACTTGGAGTGATGTTGTTCATTTATTTTATAAATGGTTGGCTAGTTGCAACTCATTCTTCCATAAAATGTTTGCAGATGATACTAAGTTATTCAGATATATTAAAAATCTATTGAACTGTGAAACATTACAGAACAATCTCTGTCAGCCTCAGGCCTGGTGAGATTAAAATTTCCAAAATGCAAGAGGATGCACCTTGGTCCTACTAATGGCAAGGAAGAGTATCGCATGTCCTTACATGGTGAAAACATGTTCCCTAACAGAAACTAGATGTGAGAAATATCTGGATGTTTATGTTAACAATAAACTAAAGTTCTCAGATCATTGTAAGAAAAAGATGAGTCTTGCTAGTTAACTAGTAGGAGACTTCTTTGTACATTCTACACACACAGTACTTAGATGGTTCATCTCTCATAAAGCTTTCCAAAAGTGTAATGTTACCTCATGTAGTAATTCTGATCTCCAAGAATGTTCAAAGGAGGGCTGGTAAACTTATGTCAGCATTCAGACATGTCACTTATCAAGAGAGATTAGAACATCTTCAGTTGCCTAATTTATATTACAGAAAGAAATGGAGTTATTTAATTTAATTTTTTAAGTGCCAAGGGCATTTCACAGTCAAATGTACAGTCCCCAAAAAGTATTGTTAGATTTTCTGTCAATACACTTTGAAGTGCTTGACGAAATGCTTTGATATGATCCCTAGTGCATCATAGTAAGTTGGTACTCCTGCTCGCCATACCAGCAACAGGTAGAGATGGGGCTAGGACTGGGGGAGGGAGTCATCCTTGTATGGCATGCTAAATACTGTACTTCAATATAACAAGAAATCCATTAAGCTATACAGGTATTAATTTATATATCATGTTGGGTAGAAGCAAGGCATATGTAGACAACCCACTGACTGATGATTACAATAACACTGAAATATAGTATACATTAAATGGAAATGCTTCAGAACATCATAACTGAGACAGACCTCAAAAAACAGAGTTTCATTAATGCAGGTACTGTACAGAGTTTCACAATATGCCTACTCGTGTTGTTCATCATATGTCTGATTTATAAAGAGTGACTAAGCAAATGGTACTTGATACTAGAGATCAGTTACAAATATACAATATATTAATTGTTTGCTACAATTATGATGCACAAAAAAAAATAAGATTTAAATCATAACAGTAGAACTCTATTCATAGACATTTGTTGTTGTAGGCTTCAGTGTGGCACCAGTTGTTTCATGGTGCCTAACTCATCGTGATAATGTGGGTTCATTCAGCCAGTTCACAGTGCTATCTCACTGTTATGTATACTAGAGTGTGTCATAGGAGGGAAGATCAGCTAAAACTAATGGCCCATCACATTTTTGGTAGATTTTAGTGTATATAAACAGAAAATAATTTAAGTTTCAATATTTTGCAACCTTTTGCTAGGTAAATTTTAGCGTGAAATTTATCGAAAATCTAACGTACAGCTGCATTAGTGCATTACAATTAAATAGTGAACATTGCTTTCTGACTTCATTCTTTAACAACCCAACGAACAATATTTTTTTCTGTTTCAGATTCTGATGCATTTATAAGTTGATAATATTTGCGATGGCTGCTTGTGTCAGGACGAGGAACCAAAAATCCAGCCATCTCAGTCACTATCTTGGGTCTGGGGAGAGAGCCCTGAAGTCGGAGCCGCTTCATTGCTGAGAGATGCTTTGAGACACGGTGTTTTAATCAGGCAAATTGTGCGAAAAGAACCAAAGAACTTACACAAACAAAGACATTGCCAGTGATATGACCAGCTGTCTTGGCACAGTACACTCTTGGCTAACGCCAGTTCAAGCCTCCAGTCATAACAAGTCAGAAGAAGATTAGTGAGAGACTGCTATTGAAGTTGGGGAAAAGGTAAGAGATATCTCTCTTGGGAGAGGAAAACTTGCAGTTAAGGACAGCTTTTGCCGCTAACTGGACCAGTTATTTGACATAATTACTTGGTAAGTGCCCAATTGTCTTCGTCCTGAGTTTGGATGCGATCGTGACTGTAAACTGAGGCCCACATCTCCTGTGGTATTTGCAAGCGTGAACTGAAGATTCCTGTGATCGAACTGGCATTTGTCAAAGCACAGAGAGAGAAGACTGGCAGTATAGGGGCTCTCATGATTTCTAGCCAAGATATTCTGGAGTCCAAGAGACAGGAGGCTGCCTCAGAGAGACAGAAGAGGAGAAGAGTTGCCGAGGAAAAAGACTTGAGAAGGCCCAGGGTGAGGTAAAAAAGGCCGATGATTGGAGTCAAGCTGATTCAGAGTTTAATGACTTCCCCATGGCTGATCTGAGTGCTGACCAGGAGAATGGTGACTTTGTCCCTAACCCAGAAAATAATAATCCCAAACCTTCCAGGCATAAGATTCGAAATAGGAAAGATATCCCGAGCATAGCTCTGGCCAGCATGCGACACCACACTGGTCTCAGAGAAACTGCAGAGATAGCAACAGTTGCCTGGATTGACGGTGGTTTGATAACACCTGATGATGTTCACCTGGTGATAGATCATAACAAAGTAAGGAGAGCTCAGGAGAAACTTGTCAGTAACCTAGAAGAGGAGTTTGATAAGGGGATAAGAGAAATGGAATCAATTGTTTGTTCTTTGATGGGAGAAGGGATGACACTAAAGTGTTCATGAAAGTTGGAGATTCTGACAAGTTGTTCTCGGCTATGGTGAAGGAGGAACACTACTCCTGCTGCAGTGAACCAGGAGGGAAGTATTTAGGTATTTCACCAGAGAAAGATGACATCAGGAAACCAGCTGGAGATAGTGGCAGATAATGACAGAAATGGCTCAGAGAGAGGAACGAGACCAGACCCTGCAGGCCATTGGAGGACACACCCAACACGAACACAGGGTAAGGGGCAAATGCGACAGTGGAGGATGGAAGATTGGGGAGAGGAAGCTTGGTCTGGATTGTTTGTGACCTCCACACCAACGAAGTTGCTTACTCTCAGACATCTGATCCAGGAGCTGGATGGCAAGACTCTTTCAAACAACAGATGGTCTGGTCCTCTTGGCAAGATGCTGGACTCTGCCACTGAGTTAGAAATAAATCTGAGCTTTGAAAAAATCACAGTTGGCCCTCCACTCGTTGAGCTTGCACATACTGTCATTGACGACCTGAGTACTGACCAGTACTATGGTTACATGATTTGCAGTGCCATCAAAACTGGGGTCATGCCTGATAGATTTGCTTACCTGCAGATAGGTCCAGTCTCACATTCTAGGTGGCTCACAACGGCTCTCAGGTTCTGCAGAATTTGGGTCGTTCATCATAAACTGAAAGGGAACCAGCTTCACAACCTGAGACTTATTGTCCAATTCATCGTGAGTGTCTACTTGCCAAATTGGTTCAACACCAAGGTCAAGTCATCGCCTTCTGAAGGTCCCCAGGCATGTTCTCTTCCAGCTTGGAGCTCCTGGAGGAGTCAGCCAAGGAAGGTTGTTCAGATTGTAAGCAGACTGTGAGGAGATCTTCCTGGTATGCTCATCCCCGAAAAGGTGTTCTGCAGACAATGCTCTGCAGTAAGGATGAGGAGGAGAGAAGATGCAGTCAAAAAGATCTTGATATGAGACTTATGAGAGGATCTGGGCATGACGAATCAGTTAAGACGATCTTTCAGGGTCAGGAAGACTCCCAGGTCAATCTAGGTGCCAAGACCTCACTCGATCTCATAGATCTGGATAACATCCAGGCTGGCAGAGCCCCCTCTACCTGCAGCCTCACCCACAATGTTCAAGTTGTGCTTTCCTGGACAACCCCATGCATGTCCCTGCCTGGCCCTCGCGACACCCAGAGTATAGAGCGCTAGGTACAGCAAGTGAGCGAGGCCAGCAGTCACGCAGGCCAGCCAGGAGAGGAGGGAAGGCTACATCCGAGCTCAGGTGGTCAGCAGGGAGGTGATGAGTAGAAACAGAAGCAAGAAAGATATGTTCTCTATGGTGTGCAGCAACACCGGGTCGTAGTAGTAAAACCGGTTTTTGTATTTGATGTTTTTGTTTTCTAAAGGAATATTAAATTTAATAAATGTGTCAAGATCATTCGTTTCACTATTCTGGATCATTTTCATCCTAATAAATTAACCTGATTCATTTATTTTACTTTAAATAAGCTATTTAGTGGTGTTGGTAAAAGGGTGGGAATACTGAATTTTCATAAGATTTCAAGTTAAAATTTACCTAGCAAAAAATGAAAACTTTTCAAATCTGAAGATATCACATGATTCTGCACATAGAAGTACATCATTAATACCATGGGCCGATTTTTCAAACTCAAAAAAAAAAATTCGCCTCCGTATGACACATTGTATACTCATTGTGAGGGGCAATAATAGCACTTCTCACATCTTGCAATGTCTCCCCCAATAATTCCTTGCTCTAATCAATGTAAGACCCCTTTGATGACTGGCATGGTGGCGTTGGTGTCCATTTATGACACCCACTCTGATTATGTAATATATGATCAGAAGCCTCAGAAGCTTCACATCATTCGAAAACATATATACTCATTCATGCTCAAAGGTCACAGATGTAGAACTACCAAGCATTCAGAAACAGCTCGAGTAACATTGCTCAGTGTCTTGAATCACATCAACCCCATGGCAAACGATACTTTTTTGGTGGGTGTACATATCTGGAGTTAGCATATGGTTGCCACACTCGAGGTCACAGCCTCATAGAAGCTCTCAGTACAGAAAACTGTCAAAGATACTTCTTGGTAGTAATAGTTCTGGACTCATGGAGGAACCAGCTACATATTTTTGTGACAGAACCAATGTGAGCTTTAATTCCAGATTTTATATCTGGTACAGATTCAGATGCATTCAAGTGCCTATACATGCCTAGTGCTTTACTTTCCAAACATTTATAACTGAGAAGTGACTGACTAGTAAGCTGAGAAGTAAAGCAATTAATAGGAAATGAAGTCGAAGAAACTTGAGTATGGAGGTGGTTCTTCAAATCATCACAGCACAACCCTTAACTGCCGGAGGGCATGAGAGAGGGTGTGGCAGTGATGCATATTGGCATATACCTTACCGGTATTCAGTATATGTAATAATTGTTGCCACCTAGGCATAAATTTGTTTAAGGTGTAGAAGCTGTCGCCAACACCACAATCACACACTGAGTTAATGAGCGGCATGACTCAGTGTCAATGAATAGTCTGAGAAGACCGGACAACTCGCCAACTGCACTGGCTAACAATTACCCCGGAACACGATCCACAAATCGATTGACATTCAGGTTCCCATTCACTGCTTGGTATGCAGAGGCAATTGGCATAAAGAAATTTGCCCATAGTTTCACCCTGCCCGGAGATAGAACCTGGGTCCACTCACTTGCAAGACAAGCATGTTGACCACACACACATATATATATATATATATATATATATATATATATATATATATATATATATATATATATATATATATATATATATATATATATATATATATATATATATATATATATATATATATATATATATATATATATATATATATATATATATATATACACATTAAATAATCCTCACTTTTTACTATTGTTAATGTAACTCCAAGAGGGTCCCGCGGAAAGTGAGGAACGCGTAAAGTGAATAACATAACATATGGGATTAATTGAAATAGAGTCCGGGCCGACCCCCAAACTCCACTTTTTGACGACACACAACTTTGTTGTAGTAAAAATTTTATCTTAACTTTATGATGGTATGAAAAAACAAGTAATATAGAAGAGGTTAGGTTAGGATAAATAAAGGTTAACATAGGAAAAATAAAGGTTAGGTTAGGAAAACTAAAAGTTATGTGGAACACTTACGTTAGTAGAAGAGATGGGTCGGCATACGGGGATGGAGGCTGGTTCCGAGGCAGAGGGCAGATTACTTGCCCTCAGGTGAATCACCATCACTGTCACTTACAGTTGTCAGGGCTTCCCAGACAAATCCCTCAAAGTCATCTTCACTGTCACTATCACTGGCTTGGGCTGGCTGTGGTGGGTTGCGGGCGAAGAAATCTTTTATGCTTTGCTGACGGCTGGTGTTGATGTTGTCGTGATACACCTTGATGTAGGGCTCCATAGTCTGCAACAGCTGGGTAGTGAAGATTTCATACCTGTTTTCGTCGGAAAGGAGGAGCTTGGCTTTCTCGATACACTCGATGGCATCCCTAACATTACTATGGGATAAGTGTTGTTCTTCTTGGGATGACGCACCACCTGCCTCTTCACTGACGTCGTCATCATCATCATCTACCATCTCCTCGGTAGTCACACCAGGTTCCATTATCACCTCCAGGATGTCGTCGTTGGTGGTCTCAGAGAAGCCTGGAACTGTAACAGTCTGTGCAGCTTCTCTGGCAAGGTCCACTGCTACTGCAACAGTCTGAACCTCACCAGTCACAGATTGACTCCTCCTCTCACCTGGTATTCCATGCAACACAT
>NW_024720912.1:12500-53281 GCF_018991925.1 Homarus americanus | reverse complement strand
TCATTGTACTTCGTTCAGTTACGTATTGCTCCCAGGGTAACAACACAGGGTAACAACACCAGGAGTAACAACACCTAGGTTAACAACATGCCCAGGGTAACAACACCTAGAATATAACACCCAGGGGTAACAATCTAGGGTAACACCCAGGGTAACAACATCCAGGGTAACAACACCCAGGGTAACAACACCTAGGGTAACAACACCCAGGGTAACAACACAGGGTAACAACACCTAGGAGTAACAACACCCAGGGTAACAACACCCGGGTAACAATACCTAGGGTAACAACCCAGGAGTAACAACACCGGGGTAACAACACCCAGGGTAACAATACCCTGGGGTAACAACACAGGTTAACAACACCAGGGTAACAACACCCAGGGTAACAACACCTAGGTAACAATACCTAAGTTTAACAACACAGGGGTAACAACACCCAGGGTAACAACACAGGGTAACAACATCTAATTAACAACACCCAGGTATTAACAACACTAGGTAACAACACCCAGGAGTAACAACACCCAGGGTAACAACATCCAGGTAACAACACCAGGAGTAACAACACCTAGGAGTAACAACATCTAGGGTAACAACACCCAGGGTAACAACACCTAGAGTAACAACATCCAGAGATAACAACACCTAGGGGTAACAACATCAGGGTAACAACACCTAGGGTAACAACACCAGGGTAACAACACCCAGGAGTAACAACACCTAGAGGTAACAACATCTAGGGTAACAACATCCAACAACACCAGAGTAACAACACCCAGGAGTAACAACACCCAGAATGGTAACAACACCTAGGGGTAACAACACCCAAGGTTAACAACACCTAGGGTAACAACACCTAGTGGACCAGGGTAACAACACCAGATGTGTTACCCAGGGTAACAACATCTAGGGAGTAACAACACCCAGGGTAACAACACCTAGGGTAACAACACCCAGGGTAACAACACCCAGAATTAACAACACCTAGAGTAACAACATAGGGTAACAACACCCAGGGTAACAACACCCAGGGTAACAACACCAGGGTAACAACACCTAGGGTAACAACTACCCAGGGTAACAACACCCAGATTAACAACACCTAGGGATAACAACACCTAGGTTAACAACACCCAGGGTAACAACACCCTGGTGACACATTAACAACACCAGGGCACTTACCAGGGTAACAACACCCAGGGGTAACAACACCCAGGGTAACAACACCTAGGGGTAACAACACCAGAGTAACACCCAGAATAACAACACCCAGGGTAACAATACCTGGGTAACAACACCAGAATTAACAACACCAGGGTAACAACACCCAGAGTAACAACACCCTGGGGTAACAACTTACCAGAATTAACAACATCAGGAGTAACAACACCCAGGGGTAACAACACCTAGGTAACAACACCCAGGGTAACAACACCAAGGTAACAACACCCAGGGTAACAACAAACCTAGGGTAACAGAATAGTAACAACACCAGGGTAACAACATGCCCAGGGTAACAACACCTAGGTAACAACACCCAGAGTAACAACATCAGGGGTAACAACACCAGGGTAACAACACCCTAGGGTAACAACACCCAGATAAAACAACACAGGGTAACAACACCCAGGGTAACAACACCCAGAGTGGCTACCCCGGGTAACAATACCTAGGGGTAACAACACCCAGGGTAACAACACCTAGAGTAACAACACCAGGGTAACAACACCTGGGGTAACAACATCTAGGAGTAACAACACCTAGGGTAACAACACAGGGTAACAACACCCAGGGTAACAACACCTAGGGGTAACAACACCTAGGGTAACAACACCCAGGGTAACAACACCTAGGGTAACAACACCTAGAGGTAACAACACCTGGGGAGTAACAACACCTAGGGTAACAACACCTAGGGTAACAACACCTGGGTAACAACACCCAGGGTAACAACACCTAGGGTAACAACACCCAGGGAGATAACAACTACCCTGGGTAAAACAACACCCAGGGTAACAACACCCAGGTAAACAACACCTGGGGTAACAACACCCAGGGTAACAACACCCAGGGTAACAACACCTAGGATTAACAACACCCAGGAGTAACAACACCCAGGGTAACAACACCTAGGGTAACAACACCCAGGGTAACAACACCAGATGATAACAACACCTAGGGTAACAACACCCAGGGTAACAACACCCAGGGTAACAACACCTAGGGTAACAACACCTAGGGTAACAACACCTGGGGGTAACAACACCTAGGGTAACAACACCAAGGTAACAATACCTAGAATTAACAACACCAGGGTAACAACACCTGGGGTAACAATACCTAGGGTAACAACACCAGGGTAACAACTACAGGGTAACAACACAGGGGTAACAACACAGGGTAACAACACCTAGGAGTAACAACACCCAGGGGAGTAACAACACCTAGGAGTAACAACACCCAGGGAGTAACAACACCTGGGGTAACAACACAGGTAACAACCTTAGGGTAACAACACAGGGTAACAACACCTGGGGTAACAACACAGAGAGTAACAACACCCAGGGTAACAACACCTAGGTAGCACCTTAGGTAACAACACCCAGGTAACAACACCTAGGGTAACAACACCTAGGTAACAACACCAGTGTACCAGGGGTAACAACACCCAGGGTAACAACACCTAGGGGTAACAACACCCAGGGTAACAACACCTAGGGTAACAACACCCAGGGTAACAACAGCAGAATTAACAACACCTGGGGTAACAACACCCAGGGTAACAACAGGGGTAACAACACCTAGAATTAACAACACCAGAATAACAACACCAGGGTAACAACACCTAGAACAACACCCAGGGTAACAACACCCAGGGTAACAACACCCTGGGGTAACAACACCTGGGGTAACAACACCTGGGGTAACAATACCAGGGTAACAACACCCAGGGTAACAACACCTAGGGTAACAACGCAGGGGTAACAACACCTGGGAGTAACAACACCTGGGGTAACAACACCCAGGTAACAACACAGGGTAACAACACCCAGGGTAACAACACCCAGGGTAACAACACCCAGGGTAACAACACCTAGGGTAACAACACCCAGGGGTAACAACGCAGGGTAACAACACCTGGGGTAACAACACCCAGGGTAACAACACCTGGGGTAACAATACCTAGGGTAACAACACCCAGGTAACAACACAGGGTAACAACACAGAATCAACAACACCAGGGTAACAACACCAGGGTAACAACCAGGGTAACAACACCTAGAATAACAACACCCAGGAGTAACAATACCTAGGGTAACAACACCCAGAATGGCAACACAGGGTAACAACACCAGGGTAACAACACCTAGGGAATGCCTACCCAAATTAACAACACCCAGGGTAACAACACCTGGGGGTAACAACACCTAGGTAACAACACCTAGGGGTAACAACACCAGGGTAACAACACCCAGGGTAACAACACCCAGAGTAACAACACCCAGGGTAAACAACACCTGGGAGTAACAATACCTAGGGTAACAACACCCAGGGTAACAACACCCAGGGTAACAACCAGGGTAACAACACCTAGGGTAACAACACCGGGGTAACAACACCCAGGGTAACAACACCTAGAGGTAACAACACCCGGGGTAACAACACCTGGGGTAACAACACAGGGTAACAACACAGGTAACAACACCGGGTAACAACACCCAGAGAAACAACACCTAGGGTAACAACATCCTAGGGGTAACAACACTAGAGTAACAACACGCAGGGGTAACAACACCTAGGGTAACAACACCCAGGAGTAACAACACCTAGGGTAACAATACCTAGGGTAACAACACCAGGGAACAACACCCAGGGGTAACAACACAGGGTAACAACACCCAGGGTAACAACACCCAGGGTAACAACACAGGGGTAACAACACCTAGGGTAACAACACCCAGGGTAACAACACCTAGGGTAACAACACCTAGGGTAACAACACAGGGTAACAACACCCAGATCACCCCAGGTAACAACACCTAGGGTAACAACACCCAGGGTAACAACACCCAGATGCACCTAGGAGTAACACTACCCAGGGTAACAACACCAGGGTAACAACACCTAGGGATAACAATACCTAGATAACAACAGGGTAACAACACCCAGGGTAACAACACCCAACAACACCTAGGGTAACAACACCCAGGGTAACAACACCTGGGGTAACAACACCCAGGGTAACAACACCCAGAGTAACAACACCTAGGGTAACAACACCAGAACGGGTAACAACACCTAGGGTAACAACACAGGGTAACAACACCCAGGGTAACAACACCTAGGAGTAACAACACCCAGGGTAACAACACCCAGGGTAACAACACCTAGGGTAACAACACCTGGGGTAACAACACCTAGGGTAACAACACCCAGGGTAACAACACCCAGGGTAACAACACCTGGGGAACAACAACACCCAGGGTAACAACACCTAGGGTAACAACACCTAGGGTAACAACACAGGGTAACAACACCCAGGTAACAACACCCAGGGTAACAACACCCAGGGTAACAACACAGGGTAACAACACCTAGGGTAACAACACCAGGGTAACAACACCCAGGGTAACAACACCTAGAGTAACAACACCCAGGGTAACAACACCTAGGGTAACAACACCTGGGGTAACAACACCCTAGGGTAACAACACCCAGGGTAACAACACGGAATACAACAACACCCAGGTAACAACACCCAGGGTAACAACACCCAGGGTAACAACACCTAGAGGTAACAACACCTAGGGGGTACAACAACCAGGGTAACAACACCCAGGGAGTAACAACACCCAGGGTAACAACACCAGGGATTAACAACACCCTGAGGGTAACAACACCCAGGGTAACAACACCCAGGGTAACAACACCTGGGGTAACAACACCTAGAGGTAACAACACCCAGGGTAACAATACCTAAATTAACAACACCTAGGGTAACAACATAGGAGTAACAACACCTGGGGTAACAACACCTGAACAACACCAGGGTAACAACACCTAGGGTAACAACACCCAGGTAACAACACCCAGGGTATTAACAACATGGGGTAACAACACCCAGGGTAACAACCTAAGGACAACACCTGGTAACAACACCTAGGGTAACAACACAGGGTAACAACACCCAGGGTAATTACCGGGGTAACAACACCTAGGGTAACAACACCTAGGGTAACAATAACACACCCAGGGTAACAACACCTAGGGGTAACAACACCCAGAATTAACAACACCTGGGTAACAACACCTAGAAGGACAACACCAGTTAACAACACCTAGGGTAACAACACCAGGTAACAACACCTAAGGGTAACAACACCTAAGGTTAACAACGCAGGGTAACAACACCAGGGTAATAACACCTAGAGGTAACACCTAGGTAACAACACCAGGGTAACAACACCTAGGGTAACAACACCCAAATTAACAACACAGAGATGGCAACACCTAGAGTAACGCAGGGGTAACAACTTACAGAGTGTAACAAGTCATCCCAGGGTAACAACACCCTAGAGTAACAACACCCAGGGGTAACAACACCAGGGTAACAACACCTAGAGTAACAACACCTAGGGTAACAACACCAGAGGTAACAACATGCCTAAATTCCAACACCTAGGATGTAACAACACCAGGGTAACAACACCTAGAGTAACAACACAGGGGTAACAACACCCAGGGTTGTTGTGTGGTTGGAGTAGCAACACCCTGGGATTAACAATACCTAGAATGTGTACACCAGGGTAACAATGGTGTCATCCAGGGTAACAACACCTGGTAATTAACAATACCTGGGGGTAACAACATCAGGGTAATATATGGGGTAACAACATCAGGATTAACAACACCCAGGGTAACAACACCCAGGGTAACAACACCAGGGTAACAACACTTAGAGTTAACAACTCAGGGTAAAATGCGGGTAACAACACCTGGAAGAGGTAACAACACAGGGATTAACAACACCTAGGTAACAACACCTAGAGGTAACAACAGGGGTCAACACCCAGGAGTAACAACACTTAGGTAACAACACCTAGGGTAACAACACCCAGATAGCAAATTTGTGAGTAACAATACCTAGGGTAACAATACCTAGAGGTAACAACACAGAATTAAACACCAGGGATGATAACACTTAGAATGAATACAGGGGTAACAACACCTAGGTAACAACACCCGGAATAACATACCCAGGGTAACAACACCCAGGGTAGTGATAACAACACCCAGGTGTTAACACGTCCACCCAGGGTAAACACCTGGGGTAACAACACCCAGAGTAACAACACCCAGGAGTAACAACACCTAGGGGTAACAACACCCAGATAGCAACACCCAGGGTAACAACACCTAGGGTAACAAAATTTAGGTAAATAGAATTGCAACAATCAGAGATAAACACCTGTGTAACAACAATACTTAGGGTAACAACACCTAGGGGTAGCAACACTTGGGGTAACAATACCTAGGTAGCAACACAGGGTAACAACATCCAGAATTAACTAGGGTAACAATACCCAGTGTAACACAGGGGTAACAACACCTGGGGTAACAACACCCAGGTAACAACACCCAGGGTATTAATGCCAGGGTAACACCTAGGGTAACAACACCTGGGGTAACAAACTGGGTAACAACGCCAGGTAACATGCGGGGTAGTCAACACCCAGGGTAACAACACCCAGGGTCAACTCCTAGGGGGGCAGTGGGGGCAAATGTCAGTCACTCCCAGGGTAACAAATTGGGTAACAAATATTTCAGGTAAATGTAAATTTAGGTTAAATATCTAGGGTAACAAATATTTAGGTAAATAAATGTGGTAAATAAATAGGGTAAAAAATTTGGTAAATACTGAGGTAAATAATTCAGGGGTAAATAAATATCTAGGGTAACAACATGGGTAACATTTTGTGGTAACAAACATGCACTCAGGCAATGTCAGGTAACAAATATTCAGGGTAACAAATATTAGGGTAACAACATCTAGGTAAATGGTCTAGGTAACAACACTAGGGTAACAACACCTAGGGTAAATACCTAGGGAGCAACATCTAGGTAACAACATCTGTGGGTAATTTTGTAACAAATATCTTGTAACAAACTAGGGGAATAAATGTATCTTAGGGGGTAAATAAATATTAAATAATGGTAAATAATTGAGGGTAACAAAATTTTGTGGGTAAACATTAGGTAATAAATGAGGGTAATAAATAAATATTTGGGTAATACAAATATTTCAGGTAATAAATATTTTAGGTAAATAATTTGGGTAACAAATACTTAGGGTGTAAACACAGGGTAACAAATATTTTAGGCAACACTCAGGTAATAAATATTTAGGGTAAATAATGTAACAAATAATTTGGGTAATAAATATTTGTGTACCTGTGGGTAAATAAATATCTAGGTAACAAATAATTTGGGTAACAACACTCAGGGTAACAACAATTGGGGTAACAACATCTAAACACCTGGGTAACAAACATCTAGGTAAATGTAACATCTAGGGTAACAAATAATTAGGTAAACAAATAACGTGGTAATAAATATTTTAGGTAAATAAATACCAGGTAAACAAATAGGTAATAACACAGGGTAACAAATATTTAGGTAACAAATTTGTGGCAAATATTTAGTAAATAATCAGGGTAAATAAATAATTGTGGGTAAATATAGGTAACAACATCTAAATAAATAATTTTAGGTAACAAATAGGTAATAAATATTTAGGTAACAATAGGTAACAAATTTTAGGTAAACAAATAATTTTGGTAAAACAAATAATTTTGTGGGTAAATAAATAATTTTGTGGGTAATAAATATTTGTAAATAAATTAGGCAAACATCTAGGTAACAAATATCTAGGGTAAACAAATAATTGTCTCAGGGTAAATGTAATTGGGTAAATAAACATTTTAGGTAATGGGCATTTTAGTAAATTTAGGCACAAACACTAGGGTAACAAATATCTAGGTAACAAATATTTTGGGTAACAAATTTGTGTAAACAGGGGTAACAAATATTTGGTAACAACACAGGGGTAATAAATAATTTCAGGTAACAACATCAGGGTAACAAATATTTTAGGGTAACAAAATCTAGGTAACAAATAACGGTAACAAATACTCAGGGTAACAACAATTTGTAAATAATTTGGTAACAAATAATCAGGGTAACAAATACTCAGGTAACAACACTTAGGCAACACTAGGTAAATAACACCAGGGTAACAACTATCTGGGCAACAACTTCTCTCTCTCTCAGGCAATTCATGGGGTAAATTATTCAGGTAAATAAATATTTTAGGGAAAACACTTGTAGGTAAATAATTTGTGTAAATAAATATTTGTGGGTAAATAAATATTTAGGGTAAATTCAGGTAAATAATTGTGTAAATGTGGTAACAAATATTCAGGGTAAATAAATATTTGTGGTAACAACACTAGTAATAAATAATTAGGGTAAACACTAGGTAACACTAGTACATTTGGGTAAATAATAATTTTGTAACAAATACCAGGTAACACTTGGGTAAATAAATAATTTGGTGGGTAACAACACTCAGGGTAACAAACACACCCAGGTAACAAATAATTGGGGTAACAACACTAGGGTAATAAATTAGGGTAACACCAGGTAACAACATTTAGGTAACAAAAACTCAGGGTACAACACTAGGTAATAAATAATTTGTGGGTAACAAATAATTCAGGTAACAAATTTTAGGTAAAAAATACTTTGTGTACAAATATAGGTAACAATATCTAGGTAAATAATTTGTGGGTAAATAAAGGTAACAAATACTCAGGGTAAATAAATACTAGAGTAAATAAATATTTAGGGTAACAAATAATTTGTGGCAATAAATATTTTGGGGTAACAACATTAGGTAATAAATACTAGGAAATAACAGGGTAAAAAATACTAGGTAAATACCTGTGGGTAACAAATATTGTGGGTAACAATTAGGGAAAATAATACCAGGTAACAACACTAGGGTAACAACATCTAGGGTAACAACACCTGGGGCAACAACTAGGTAACAAATACTCTAGGGGAAAGGGAGGGAATGTCAGTCAGTCATCAATTAGTACTAGGGTAACAAATACTTAGGGTAAACACTGTGGGTAACAAATACTAGGTAAAAAATTTGTGGTAACAAATATTTAGGTAAACAATGGGTAAATAAACAAACAGGTAACAACATCTAAATAAACACTTAGGTAAACAATACTTGTGGTAAATACCAGGGTAATAACATCAGGGGTAAATAAATATTTAGGTAACAAATAATTTTGGGGTAATAAATATTTGTGGTAATAACATTTGTGGGTAACAAATACCTGGGGTAACAACATCTAGGTAACAAACACTCTGGGTAACAACATCTAGGTAACAACATCTAGGGTAACAAAACTCAGGTAACTAAATTCTCAGGGTAACACCTAGGGTAACAACACTAGGGTAAAAATACTCAGGGAACAAATACTTGGGTAACAAATATCTAGGTAACAACATTTTAGTAATTTTAGGTAATAAATACTTGGGTAACAAATTTGGTGGGTAACAAATATTTAGGTAATAAAACAGGGGTAACAACACTTGGGTCAAATAGGGGTAAATGGGCAATAACATTTTAGGGTAATAAATATTTAGGTAACAACTAGGGTAACAAATGGGTAACAACACTAGTGGGGTCAACACTAGGTAATGTAAATACTTATGGTAACACAGGGTAAACACTAGGGTAACAAATATTAGGTAAATAACACTTGTGGTAACAACACTTAGGTAACAACATATCTAGGGTAACAACATCTAGGTAAAAAAATACTTAGGTACCCAGGGTAACAAATATTTAGGGGATCAAATCATTCAGGGGAACAAATACTAAATAAATACCAGGGTAACAAATTTTGGGTAACAAATATTTGGTAACAACACTTGTGGTAACAAATACTCAGGTAACAACACTTGGTAACAAATACTAGGGTAAATAAATACTCAGGGTAAATAATATTGTGGGTAAATAAATACTTGTGGTAAATAAATTTCTGGGTAAATAATTAGGTAAATAATTCAGGGTAACAAATAATTTGTGGGTAATAACACTTGTGGTAAATAAATAATTTGTGTAACAAATACTTAGGTAACAAACACTGGGTAACAAATACCTGGTAACAAATACTTTGTGTAACAACTGGTAACAAATATTGTGGGTAACAATACTTGTGGTAACAAATAATTTGGGTAACAAATCTAGGTAACAAATACTAGGTAACAACACTCTAGGGTAAAAACACTTCAGGGCAAAAATATTAGGGTAAACACTAGGGGTAAATAATATTAGGTAAATACCAGGTAAATACTAGGGTAAATAAATAATTTTAGGTAAACAATTTTAGGTAACAAATATTTTAGGTAACAAATTTGTGGGGTAATAAATACCAGGGTAACACATTTGTGGTAACAAATAATAGGTGGCAATAAATAATTGTGGGTAACAACACTAGGTAAATAGGTAACAAATAATTGTGGGTAACAACATCTAGGGTAACAACACTTAGGTAACAAATAATTTAAACAACATGGGTAACAAATATTTGTGGGAACAAATATCTAGGGTAACAACATCTAGGTAACAATACTTGTGGGTAACAACACTTAGGTAACAATACCAGGGAACACCAGGTAACATTGTACATACCAGGGTCACAACAGTAAGATCAATATCATGACAAATACTGGGTAACAATTACTAGGTAATAAATATTTGGTAACAAATACTTGGGGTAAATAAATACTAGGGGTAACAATTTTGGTAACAAATAGGTAAATACTTAGGTAACAAATATTTAGGTAAATAAATATTTTAAAATAATTTTAGGTAACAAATATTGTGGTAAACAAATATTTAGGTAACAAATACTAGGTAACAATTTTAGGTAACACTCAGGGTAACAAATATTTTAACAAATACTCAGGGTAACAAATACTTGTGTACTCAGGTGGCAACAAACACACTCAGGGTAACACACCAGGGTAACAAATACCTAGGTAACAACACCTAGGTAACATCTGTGGGTAACAAAATGCTAGGTAAATAATTTTAGGGTAAATAAATACTTAGGTAACAAATATTTTGGGTAACAAATATTTTGGGTAACAACATTTTAGGTAACAAAACAGGGTAAATTTTAGGGTAACTAACACTTGGGTAATAAATAATTTAGGTAAATAAATAATTTTAGGTAAATACTAGGGTAACAAATAATTGTGGGTAACAAATACTTAGGTAAATAAATACTAGGGTAACAAATACTGGGTAACAACACTTGGGTAAATAAATAATTGTGGGTAATAAATACCTAGGTAACACCTAGGTAACAAATACTCAGGGTAACACTCAGGGTAACAACACCAGGCAACAACACCTAGGTAACAACACCTGTGGTAACACCTAGGCAACAACACTCAGGGTAACAACACTCAGGGTAACAAATACTAGGGGAACAAATACTTTTAGGGTAAATAAATACTCAGGTAAAAAATACTTCAGGTAACAATATTTAGGTAATAAATAACACTTAGGTAAATAAATTTGTGGTAACAAATATTTTGTGAAACAAATACTTGGTAAATAAATATCTAGGTAAATAAATATTTGGGTAACAAATACTTAGGTAACAAATAATTTGGTAAATAAATACTATGGGTAACAAATATTTGGGTAAATAATGGGTAACAAATTTTGGGTAACAAATACTTAGGTAACAAATACTTAGGTAACAACACTCAGGGTAACAACACCTAGGTAACAACACCAGGGTAACAAATACTTAGGGTAACAACATCTAGGGGTAACAAATCTAGGGTAACAACACTCAGGTAACAAATACTCAGGGGTAACAAATACTTAGGGTAACAATTTAGGTAACAAATATTTGGAAATAAATACCAGGGTAAATAAATACTCAGGGTAACAAATACTAGGTAACAAACAGGGTAAACATTTAGGTAAAATACTCAGGCAAACAAATATTTGGGTAACAATACTAGGTAACAAATATCTGGGGTAACAACATCTAGGTAACAACACTTAGGGTAACACTAGGTAATAAATACTTAGGTAACAAATACTAGGTAACAAATCTAGGTAACAAAACTTAGGGTAACAACACTTGTGGGTAACACTGGGAAAATAAACTCAGGGTTAACAATACTTGGGTAACAACACTCAGGGAACAAACACCAGGTAACAATACCAGGGCAACACCTGTGGGTAACAACATCAGGGTAAATAAATACTCAGGGTAACAAATATTGGGTAACAAATAATTGTGGGTAAAATAAATACTTGTGGTAACACTATGGGTAATAAATATTTGTGTAATAAATACAGGGTAACAAATTTTGGGTAACAAATACAGGGTAAATAATGGCAAATACTTGGGTAAAATAAAACACTTGGGTAAATAATTTCAGGGTAAATAAATATTTAGGTAACAAATACTTAGGTAAATAAATAATTTGGGGTAAATAAATAATTTGGGTAACAAATAATTTAGGGTAACAACACTTGGGTAATAATTTTCTGGTCAGTAACAATATTCAGGTAACACTTAGGTAAAACAATACTCTGGGAACAATTTTGGGTAACAACACTCAGGTAACAAATACCTGGTAACAACATCTAGGGCAAACACCTAGGGTAACAAATATAGGTAAATATTTTAGGTAAATAAATATCAGGGTAACAAATTTCAGGTAACAAATACTTGGTAAATAAATACTAGGGGTAACAAATATTTGGGTAACAAATATCTAGGTAACAAATATGGTAATAAATATTTAGGGTAACACTTAGGTAACAATTCTAGGTAACAATTTGTGGGTAACAAATTCTGAGTAACAAATATTTGTGGGTAACAAATATTTAGGTAACAAATACTTAGGGTAACAAACATCAGGGGTAACAACATCTAGGTAACAAATGCAACACCCAGGGGTAACAAATTTTAGGTAACAACATCTAGGTAACAACACTAGGGTAACAACACCTAGGGTAACAACACTAGGGTAACAAATATTCAAACACCTAGGCAACACTTAACAATACTTAGGGAATGTAAATATTGGGTAAATAAATAATTCTGGTAAATAAATACTAGGGTAACAAATACTCAGGGTAACAATAATTTGTGGCAAATATTTGGTAGTAATCATTTGTGGTAAATAAATACTCAGGGTAATTTTGTAGGTAACAAATATTTTAGGTAAATAAATACTCAGGGTAACAAATACTTTAGGTAAATAATTTGGGTAACAAATATTTGGGTAAATAAATATTTCAGGGTAACAAATACTTAGGTAAAACACAGGGGTAACAAATACTTGCAACAAATATTTCAGGGTAACAACACTTAGGGTAACAACACCTGTGGTAACACTAGGTAACAAATTCAGGTAAACAACACTCAGGGGTAACAACATCTAGGGTAACAACACCTGGGGCAGTAACAGTAACAAATCACTTAGGGGCAGGAAACAAACATTAGGGTAAATATTTTAGGGTAAATAATAGGTAAATAATTTGGGTAAATAAACATTTAGGGTAAATAATTTGGGGTAACAAATACTTTAGGTAACAAATATCAGGGTAACATACTAGGTAACACTTAGGGTAACAAATTTTGTGTAATAAATACTTAGTAAATAAATATTTTGGGGGTAACAAATA
Organism: Homarus americanus; assembly: GCF_018991925.1. NCBI lineage: Eukaryota > Metazoa > Arthropoda > Malacostraca > Decapoda > Nephropidae > Homarus > Homarus americanus. Next base: position 39,471 of record NW_024720912.1, on the reverse strand, counting down.
TTGGGTAACAAACACTTAGGTAACAACACTCAGGGTAAATAATTTGTGGGTAAATAAATACTAGGGTAACAACATCTCAGGGTAACAACATCTAGGGTACAAATATCTAGGTAACAAATACTGGGGTAACAACACTCAGGGTAACAAATATCTAGGGTAACAACATCTAGGTAACAAACACTCAGGGTAACAAATATCTAGGTAACAAATATCTAGGGTAAATACTCAACACAGGGGCAGTAAATCAAATACTTAGGTAATAACATTTTAGGGGAAATAAATACTGAGGTAAATAAATACTTAGGTAACAAATATTTAGGTAAATATTTAGGTAACAAATACTTAGGGTAACAAATATTTCAAATATTTAGGTAACAAACATGCAACAAATATCAGGGGTAAATAAATACTAGGGTAAAACAAACATCAGGGTAAATATTTTAGGTAACAAATAATTTTGTGGGTAAATAAATATTTAGGGTAACTAAATATTCAGGGTAAATAAACATTTAGGCAAATATCTAGGGTAACATTTGGGTAAATAATTTGTGGGTAACAACACTCAGGGTAACAACACCCAGGGTAACAACACCTAGGTAACAACATCTAGGTAACATCACTCAGGGTAACAACACTAGGTAACAAATATCTAGGGTAACACCAGGGTAAAAATACCTAGGGTAACAACATCTAGGGTAACAACATCTAGGGTAACAACAACATCTAGGGTAACAACATCTAGGGTAACAACACCAGGGTAACAACACCTAGGGTAACAACACCAAGTATTAACAACACCTAGGGTAACAACATCTGGGGTAATATCACTAGGGTAACAACACCCAGGGTAACAACATCTGGGTAACAACACCCAGGGGTAACAACATCTAGGTAAACAACATCTAGGGTAACAACATCTAGGGTTAACAACATCTAGGGTAACAACATCTGAGGTAACAACACTCAGGGTAACAACATCTAGGGTAACAACATCTAGGGTAACAACATCTGGGAGTAACAACACCCAGGGTAACAACACCCAGGGTAACAACACCTAGGGTAACAACATCTAGGGGTAACAACATCTAGGAGTAACAAACACCTAGGGTAACAACACCCAGAATAACAACACCCAGGGTAACAACACCATGGGGGTAACAACACCCAGGGGTAACAACACCTAGGGTAACAACACCCAGGGTAACAACACCTAGAGTAACAACACCAGGGTAACAACACCAGGGGAGTAACAACACCTAGGGTAACAACACCAGGGTAACAACACCCAGGGTAACAACACCAGGGTAACAACACCTAGAGTAACAACACCCAGGGTAACAACACCCAGGGTAACAACACCAGGAGTAATAACACAGGGTAACAACACCAGGGTAACAACACCCAGGGTAACAACATCTAGATTAACAACACCCAGGGTAACAACACCCAAGGTAACAACATAGGGTAACAACATCTAGAGGCAACAACACCCAGGGTAACAACACAGGGTAACAACACAGGGGTAACAACACCAGGGTAACAACTCCAAAGTAACAACACCCAGGGTAACAACACTAAGGGTAACAACACCCAGGGTAACAACACCCAGGTAACAACACCTAGGGTAACAACACCCAGGGTAACAACACCCAGGGTAACAACACCCAGGTAACAACACCCAGGGTAACAACACCCAGGGTAACAACACCTAGGGTAACAACACCCAGGGTAACAACACCAGAATAACAACACCCAGGGTAACAACACCCAGGGTAACAACACCCAGGGTTAACAACACCAGGATAACAACACCTAGGGTAACAACACCAGAATGTAGAACCAACAACACTAGGGTAACAACACTCCAGGGTAACAACACAGGGTAACAACACCCAGGGGTAACAACACAGGGTAACAACACCCAGTAACAACACCCAGGGTAATAACCAACACCCAGGGGTAACAACATCTGGGGTAACAACACCTGGGAATGAACAACACCAGGGTAACAACACCTAGAGTAACAACACCCAGGGGTAACAACACCCAGGGTAACAACACCAGGATAACAACACCCAGGGTAACAACACCAGGTAACAACACCAGGGTAACAACATCTAGGGAGTAACAACACCAGGGTAACAACACCTAAATTAACAACACCCAGGAGAGTAACAACACCCAGAGTAACAACACCCAGGAGGGTAACAACATCAGGGTAACAACACCTGGGGTAACAACATCTAGGGTAACAACATCTAGGGTAACAACATCTAGAGGTAACAACATCAGGGTAACAACACCCAGGAGTAACAACACCCAGGGTAACAACATCTGGGTAACAGCACCCAGGGTAACAACATCAGGGTAACAACACCCAGGGTAACACCAGGGTAACAACACCCAGGTGTAACAACTCAGGGTAACAACATCAGGGTAACAACATCTGAGGTAACAACATCTGGGGTAACAACATCAGGTTAACAACACCAGGGTAACAACACAAGAGTAACAACACCTAGGGTAACAGCATCTAGGGTAACAACGCAGGGTAACAGCACGGTAACAACACCTGGGGTAACAACACCTAGGTATAACACCAGGGTAACAACACCTAGGGTAACAACACCCAGGGTAACAACATCCAGGGTAACAACACCCAGGGTAACAACACCAGAGTTAACAACGCAGGGTAACAACATCTAGGGTAACAACATCTAGGGTAACAACAGGTACCTGGGGTAACAACACCCAGGAGTAACACAGGGTAACCAGGGTAACAACATCAGGTAACAACTTTTAGGAGGGTAACAACACCCAGGGGTAACAACACCTAGGGTAACAACACCTGGGGTAACAACACCCAGGAGTAACAACACCTGGGGTAACAACACCCAGGGAGTAACAACACCCAGGAGTAACAACGCAGAGTAACAACACCCAGGGGTAACAACACTAGGGTAACAACCAGAGGTAACAACATCTAGGGGTAACAACATCTGGGGTAACAACGCAGGGTAACAACACCAGGGTAACAACACCCAGGGTAACAACACCCAGGGTAACAACACCCAAGGGTAACAACATCCAGGTAACAACACCGGGAGTAACAACATCTAGGTAACAACATCTGGGAGTAACAACATCAGGGTAACAACACGGGGTAACAACGCAGGGTAACAACACCTGAGATAACAACATCTGGGTAACAACACCCAGGTAACAACGCAGGGTAACAACACCTAGGGTAACAACACCTGGGGTAACAACTGGGTAACAACACCTGGGGTAACAACACAGTGAAAACAACATCCAGGGGTAACACACGGAGTAACAACACAGGAGTAACAACACAGGGTAACAACATCTGGGGTAACAACATCTGGGGTAACACAGGGTAACAACACAGGGTAACTAACACACCCAGGGTAACAACATCAGGGTAACACAGGTACACGGGTAACACCACAAGTAACAACACCTGGGGTAACAACACCAGGGATAACAACACCTGGGTAAACACCCAGGGTAACAACATTAGGAGTAACAACACCAGGAGTAACAACACCCAGGGTAACAACACAGGGGTAACAACATCTAGGGTAACAACATCTAGGGTAACAACATCTAGAGGTAACTGGAAACAGGGTAACAACACCTAAGGTAACAACACAGGGTAACAACACCCAGAGGTAACAACATCTGAGGTAACAACACCCAGGGTAACAACATGCAGAGTAACAACATCCAGTAACAACGCAGGAGTAACAGCTGCAGGTAACAACGCAGGGTAACAGCATCTGGGTAACAACACAGGGGTAACAACACCTAGGGTAACAACACAGGGTAACAACACCCAGGTAACAACACAGAGGTAACAACATCAGGTAACAACACCCAGGTAACAACGCAGATAACTAACGCAGGGTAACAACACCTAGGGTAACAACACAGAGGTAACAACACCCAGAATGGCTGCTTACCAGGTAACAACACCTAGGGTAACAACACCCAGAATAACAACACCAGAGTACAACCGGAGTAACAACCCAGGGTAACAACACCAGGGTAACAACACCTAGAGTAACAACACCTAGATTAACAACAGAGGTAACAACACCCAGGAGTAACAACACCCAACAACACCTAGGGTAACAACACCCAGGGTAACAACACCTGGGGTAACAACACCCAGGGTAACAACACCTAGAGTAACAACACCTAGGGTAACAACACCCAGAATGGCAACATACTTGGGGTAACAACACCTAGGGTAACAACACAGGGTAACAACACCCAGGGTAACAACACCTAGGAGTAACAACACCCAGGGTAACAACACCCAGGTAGTAACAACACCTGGGGTAACAACACCTGGGGTAACAACACCTAGGGGTAACAACACCCAGGGTAACAACACCCAGGGTAACAACACCTGGGGAACAACAACACCCAGGGTAACAACACCTAGAGGTAACAACACCTAGGGTAACAACACAGGGTAACAACACCTAGGTAACAACACCCAGGGTAACAACACCCAGGGTAACAACACAGGGTAACAACACCTAGGGTAACAACACCAGGGTAACAACACCCAGAGTAACAACACCTAGAGTAACAACACCCAGGAGTAACAACACCTAGGAGTAACAACACCTGGGAGTAACAACACACCCAGGGTAACAACACCCAGGGTAACAACACGGATAACAACACCCAGGTAACAACACCCAGGGTAACAACACCCAGGGTAACAACACCTAGGGGTAACAACACCCAGGGTAACAACATCCTAGGGTAACAACACCCAGGGTAACAACACCCAGGGTAACAACACCCAGGGTAACAACACCCGAGATAACAACACCCAGGGTAACAACACCCAGGGTAACAACACCTGGGGTAACAACACCTAGAGGTAACAACACCAGGTAACAACACCTAAGTTAACAATACCTAGGGTAACAACATGGGGTAACAACACCTGGGGTAACAACACCTGAACAACACCAGGGTAACAACACCCAGGGTAACAACACCCAGGAGTAACAACACCTAGGGTATTAACAACATGGGGTAACAACACCCAGGGTAACAACCCTAAGTGGACAACACCGGTAACAATACCCTGGGGTAACAACACAGGGTAACAACACCCAGGGTAACTACCGGGTAACAACACCTAGGGTAACAACACCTAGGGTAACAACACACCCAGGGTAACAACACCTGGGGGTAACAACACCCAGAATTAACAACACCCAGGGTAACAACACCTAGGATAACAACACCTGGGGTAACAACGCCTGGGGTAACAACACAGGGGTAACAACACCCAGGGTAACAACACCCAGGGTAACAACACCTAGGGTAACAACACCCAGGGTAACAACACCTAGGGTAACAACACAGGGTAACAACACCAGGGTAACAACACCTAGGGTAACAACACAGGGTTAACAACACCTAGGGTAACAACACCAGGGTAACACCCAGGGTAACAACATCCAGGGATAACAACACCAGGGTAACAACACCTAGGATAACAACACCAGGGGTAACAACACCAGGTAACAACACCTAGGTAACAACACCTAGGTAACAACACCAGAGTAACAACACAGGGTAACAACACCTAGGGGTAACAACACCCAGGGTAACAACACCTAGAGTAACAACACAGGAGTAACAACACCCAGGGTAACAACACCCTGGGAGTAACAACACCTAGAATAAACACCCAGGGTAACAACATCCAGAGGTAACAACACAGGTAACAACACAGGGGTAACAACATCAGGGTAATACCTGGGGTAACAACATCAGGTAACAACACCCAGGGTAACAACACCCAGGGTAACAACACCCAGGGTAACAACACAGAATTAACAACACCCAGGGTTAACAACACCAGGGTATAACAACACCAGAATAACAACACCAGGTAACAACACCAGGGTAACAACACCTAGGGTAACAACACAGGGTAACAACACCTAGGGTAACAACACCTAGGAGTAACAACATCCTAGGGTAACAATCCTAGGCAACACCCAAAGGTAACAACACCAGGTCTACAGGGTAACAACATCCTAGGATTAACAACATCTGGGATAACAACACCTGGGGTAACAACACCAGGGTAACAACACCCAGTTAACAACCAGGTAACAACACCCAGAGATAACAACACCCAGGAGTAACAACATCTAGAGTAACAACACCAGAGTAACAACACCAGGGTAACAACCCAGGTAACAACACCGGGTAACAACACAGGGTAACAACATCTGGGGAGTAACAACACCTGGGGTAACAACACTAGATAACAACACAGGGTAACAACATCCAGGAGTAACAACACGGGTAACAACACCTGGGGTAACAACACCCCAGGGTAACAACATCAGGGTAACAACACCCAGGGGTAACAACACCCAGGGTAACAACACCCAGGGTAACAACACCCAGGTAACAACATCAGGGTAACAACACAGGGTAACAACACCTAGGTAACAACACCAGGGTAACAACACGGGTAACAACATAGGAGTAACCCAGGGTAACACAGGGTAACAACACCGAATTAACAACACCAGGGTAACAACATCTAGGGGTAACAACACCAGGGTAACAACACCAGGGTAACAACACCAGGAACAACATCCAGGGGGTAACAACATCAGGGGTAACAACACCCAGGGTAACAACACCCAGGAGTAACAACACCAGGGTAACAACACCTAGGGTAACAACACCCAGGGTAACAACACCCAGGTAACAACACCGGTAACACTGAGGTAACAACACCTAGGGTAACAACACCAGAATTAACAACACCGGGTAACAACACAGGAGTAACAACGCAGGAGTAACAACACCAGGAGTAACAACACCCAGGGTAACAACATCAGATAACAACACCCCAGGGTAACAACACCAGGGTAACAACACCCAGGGTAACAACACCTAGGGTAACAACACCTAGGGTAACAACACCCAGGAGTATTACAGGGTAACAACACCCAGGAGTAACAACACCTGGGGTAACAACACCTGGGTAACAACACCCAGAGTTAACAACACGGGTAACAACACCTGGGGTAACAACACCAGGGTAACAACACCCAGGGTAACACAGGGTAACAACACCGGGGACAACACCTAGGGTAACAACACCCAGGGTAACAACACCTGGGGTAACAACACCTAGGGGTAACAACACCAGGGTAACAACACCGGGGTAACAACACAGGGTAACAACACCAGGGGTAACAACACCTAGGAAGGAGTAACAACACCAGAGTTAACAACACCCAGAATGCAACACACCCAGGGTAACAACATCAGGGTAACAACACCCAGGGTAACAACATCTGGGGTAACAACACCCAGGGTAACAACACCTAGGGTTAACAACACCCAGGTAACAACATCTAGGGTAACAACACCCAGGGTAACAACACCAGGTAACAACACCCAGGGTAACAACACCAGGGTAACAACACCCAGGTAACAACACCCAGGGGTAACAACACCAGGGTAACAACACCAGGGTAACAACACCTGAGGTAACAACATCTAGGGTAACAACACAGGGGTAACAACACCAGGGTAACAACACCCAGGGTAACAACACCCAGGGTAACAACACCTGGGGTAACAACACCCAGGGTAACAACACCGACCAGATTAAGTTTTAAACGACTGTCTTGTTGATCTTGTCACGGTCTTCTTCAGGAGACTTGAATCACATGTAGCTTTTGACTCCTTCCAAACCTAACCTAACCTCATCTTCTTCCTAACCTAACTTAACTCATCTAACACAAGCTAACTCTCTCTCAATTATTACAAGACTGGTACGTTATTACACGAGTCGACGTCAAGTCTCTGTATCTGTGCTGGATGTTATTTTACACACAGTATCTTTCTCTGTATATGTTTTTGTGCTACAGTTTGTTAAGTTCTCCGGGAGATTAATTTGGGGATAAATCTACGACGACCACAACCACCATACTACCACAAACCATTACTACCACCACCACCATAACTACCACCACTACCACTATCACCACTACCACCACCTTACACCTCCTCCTTGCCTCAGCCCAATTCTTCATAAAAGTGGCCCACCTATCTGATAGTCGTGCACTTGCATGAATAGCATAGTGTGTGTGTATGTGTGTGTGTGTGTGTGTGTGTGTGTGTGTGTGTGTGTGTGTGTGTAGAAGGAGAGGGAGAGTTACTTGAAGATGGGAGAGCATCATTGAGCGCAGTATATTCAGGTGACCATTCAGTGTCCAGTTTTATTCAGGTGCACCACTCAGCAGCCAGCAAGTGTCGTGTGTACACCTTAGCTCCTTGTGGGAGGTGGTGGTGAAGACTCTGCTTACCTAGTCTTGAACCCTTGATGGACGGTGGCTCTGCGTTGTTGTTAATCACACAACGCCACGGGCCATGTACCACTCTAATTGGCTATTGTACTCCCGACAGTCAAGCGCACCTTATAACAAATGGAATAAACAGAAACGAAACTCATTTTGATAATTGCCGTTCGAGCGACATCGTTGATTGGCCCAAGTTTCTACAATTGTCGACCGCAACTTCCGCTCCTATTGGTGAAAAATCGATCCACAGCGTCAGTGTTATTATCAACCTCTCTTCACTACTGCATAAGGGTCATTTTCATCGACTTCACTCCAGTGGGTTACACGTACCTGTTTCTTTAGCGTGAGTTTCTAGGTATGTTACCATGTATATCTCACAAATAGGCTTAAGTTTATGCTGGACTGACTTTTGGAATAAGAAATATGACAGGAGACCAGCGGGGGACTCGACCCTCTCTCTCACCCTGTTATTGTGTTAGAGACCCTCGACCCTCTCTCACCCCTGTGTGTGTGTTAGAGACCCCTCGACCCTCTCTCTCACCTGTGTGTGTGTGTTGAGACCCTCGACCCTCTCTCTCACCCCTGTGTGTGTGTGAAGACCCCTCGACCCTCTCTCACCCCTGTGTGTGTGTGTTAGAGACCCTCGACCCTCTCTCACCCCTGTGTGTGTGTGTGTGTGTTGAACCCCTCGACCCTCTCTCTCACCCCTGTGTGTGTGTGTGTTAGGAGACCCTCGACCCTCTCTCACCCCTGTGTGTGTGTGTTGGGGACCCTCGACCCTCTCTCACCCCTGTGTGTGTTAGAACCCCTCGACTCTCTCACCCCTGTGTGTGTGTGTTAGAACCCTCGACCTCTCTCTCTCCTGTGTGTGTGTGTGTGTGTTAGAGACCCTTGACCCTCTCTCTCACCCTGTGTGTGTGTGTGTGTGTGAGACCCTCGACCTCTCTCTCCCTGTGTGTGTGTGTGTTAGAGACCCTCGACCCTCTCTCACCCCTGTGTGTGTGTGTGTGTGTGTGTTAGAGACCCTCGACCTCTCTCTCACCCCTGTGTGTGTGTGTGTGTGTTAGAAGCCCCTCACCTCTCTCTCACCCCTGTGTGTGTGTGTGTTAGAGACCCTCTGACCTCTCTCTCACCCCTGTGTGTGTGTTTAGAACCCCTCGACCCTCTCTCTCACCCCTGTGTGTGTGTGTGTGGGAACCCTCGACCCTCTCTCACCCCTGTGTGTGTGTGTTAGAGACCCCTCGACCCTCTCTCTCACCCCTGTGTGTGTGTGTTAGAGACCCTCGACCTTCTCTCTCACCCCTGTGTGTGTGTGTGTGTGAGACCCCTCGCTCTCTCACCCCTGTGTGTGTGTGTGGGAGCCCTCGACCCTCTCTCTCACCCCTGTGTGTGTGTGTTGAGACCCTCGACCCTCTCTCTCACCCTGTGTGTGTTGAAGACCCTCGACTCTCTCACCCTGTGTGTGTGTGTTGAGAACCCTCTGACCCTCTCCTCTCACCCCGTGTGTGTGTGTGTGTGTGTTGGGGACCCCTCTCTCTCACCTCTGTGTGTGTGTGTGTGTGTTAGAGACCCTTGACCCTCTCTCTCACCCCTGTGTGTGTGTGTGTGTGTGTGTGTGTTACAGACCCCTCGACCTCTCTCTCACCCCTGTGTGTGTGTGTGTGTGTGTGTGTGTGTGTGTGTGTGTGTGTGTGTGTGTGTTAGAAACCCCTTGACCCTCTCTCTCACCCCGTGTGTGTGTGTGTGTGTTAGGGACCCTCGACCCTCTCTCTCACCCCTGTGTGTGTTAGAACCCCTTCAGCCCTCTCTCTCACCCCTGTGTGTGTGTGTGTGTGTTAGAGAGACCCTCGACCCTCTCTCTCACCCTGTGTGTGTTAGGGACCCCTCGACTCTCATCCTGTGTGTGTGTTAGAGACCCTTGACCCTCTCTCACCTGTGTGTGTGTGTGTGTGGGAACCCTCGTGACTCTCCTCTCACCTGTGTGTGTGTGTGTGTGTGTGTGTGTGTGTGTGTGTGTGTGTGTGTGTTGAGAGCCCTTGACCTCTCCTCACCCTGTGTGTGTGTGTGTGTGTGTGTGTGTGTGTGTGTGTGTGTGTGTGTGTTAGGGCCTCGGCCCTCTCTCTCACCCTGTGTGTGTTAGAGGAACCCCTCGACCTCTCACCTGTGTGTGTGTGTGTTAGAACCCCGCGACCCTCTCTCTCTCACCTGTGTGTGCGTGTTAGAGACCCTCGACCTCTCTCTCACCCCTGTATGTGTGTAATGTGTTGGGAACCCTCGACCTCTCTCTCACCCTGTGTGTGTGTGTTAGACCCCTCGACCCTCTCTAATCCCTGTGTGTGTTAGGCCCCCTCGATCCTCTCTCACCTGTGTGTGTGTGTTAGAAGCCCTCGACCTCTCTCTCACCCCTGTGTGTGTATGTGTTAGAGACCCTCGACCTCTCTCTCTAATCCTGTGTGTGTGAGGCCCCTCGACCCTCTCTCACACCTGTTAGAGACCCTCGACCCTCCTCTCTCACCCTGTGTGTGTGTGTGGGGCCCCTCGACCCTCTCTCTCACCCCTGTGTGTGTGTGTTAGGGCCCTCGACCCTCTCTCCTCACCCCTGTGTGTGTGTGTTAAGACCTCGACCCTCTCTCACCCATGTGTGTGTGTGTGTTAGAGACCCTCGACCCTCTCTCACCTGTGTGTGTGTGTTCAGAGACTCGATCTCTCTCTCACCCCCTGTGTGTGTGTGTGTGTGTGTGTGTGTGTGTGTGTGTGTGTGTGTGTGTGTGTGTGTGTGTGTGTGTTTAGAGACCCCTCGACCCTCTCTCACCCTGTGTGTGTGTGTGTTGGGGCCTCTGACCCCTCTCACCCATGTGTGTGTGTGTTAGAGACCCTCGGCTCTCTCACCCCTGTGTGTGTGTGTGTGTGTGTGTGTGTGTGTGTGTGTTGAGACCCTCGACCCTCTCTCTCCCTGTGTGTGTTAGAGACCCTCGACCTCTCTCACCTGTGTGTGTGTGTGTGTGTGTGTGTGTGTGTGTGTGTGTGTGTGTGTGTGTGTGTGTGTTAGAGACCCTCAGCTCTCTCTCTCTCAGTGGTGTGTTGAGACCCTCGACCTCTCTCACCCCTGTGTGTGTGTGTGTTAGAGACCCTGACCCTTCTCTCTCACCCCTGTGTGTGTATGTGTTAGAGACCCTCAGCCTCTCTACCCTGTGTGTGTGTTGAGAACCCCTCGACCCTCTCTCACCCCTGTGTGTGTGTGTTGAGGCCCTCGACCTCTCTCTCACCCCTGTGTGTGTGTGTATGTGTGTTGAGACCCTCGACCTCTCTCTCACCCTGTGTGTGTTAGAGCCCTCGACCCTCTCTTACCCCTGTGTTTGTGTGTGTTAGAACCATGACCTCTCCTCCCCTGTGTGTGTATGTGTTGGGGCCTCTGACCCTCTCTCTCACCCCTGTGTGTGTGTGTGTTAGAGAACCCTCGGGCCTCTCTCACCCCTGTGTGTGTGGGAGACCCTCGACCTCTCTCTCACCCCCTGTGTGTGTGTGTTAGGAACCCTCGACCTCTCTCACCCCTGTGTGTGTGTAGAGACCCTCGACCTCTCTCTATCCTGTGTGTTAGAGCCCCCTCTCCCTCTCTCTCCCCCTGTGTGTGTGTGTGTTAGAACCCTCGACCTCTCTCACCCCATGTGTGTGTGTGTTTAGAGACCCTCGACCTCTCTCACCTGTGTGTGTGTGTGTTGAGACCCCCTCGATCTCTCTCTCACCCCTGTGTGTGTTAGAGACCCTCGACCCTCTCTCACCCCTGTTGTGTGTGTGTTAGAGACCCCTCGACCCTCTCACCCTGTGTGTGTGTGTGTGTTAGAGACCCTCGGCCCTCTCTCTCACCCCTGTGTGTGTGTGTTGAGACCCCTCGACCCTCTCTCTCACCTGTGTGTGTGTGTTAGAGACCCTCTGACCCCTCTCTCACCCTGTGTGTGTGTGTGTTGAACCCTCGACCTCTCTCTCCCCATGTGTGTGTGTGTGTTAGACCCTCGACCCTCTCTCACCCCTGTGTGTGTGTGTGTAGAACCCTCGACTCTCTCTCACCCCTGTGTGTGTTAGAACCCTCGACCCTCTCTCACCCTGTGTGTGTGTTAGAACCCCTCGACCCTCTCTCTCACCCCTGTGTGTGTGTGTGTTAGAACCCCTCAGCCCTCTCTCTCACCTGTGTGTTGTTAGAGACCCTCGACTCTCTCACCCCTGTGTGTGTATGTTAGAGACCCCTCGACCCTCTCTCTCACCCTGTGTGTGTATGTTAGGGACCCCTCGGCCCTCTCTCTCACCCCTGTGTGTGTGTGTGTGGGGAACCCTCGACTCTCTCTCACCCCTGTGTGTGTGTGTTAGAGACCCTCTGACCCTCTCTCACCCTGTGTGTGTGTGTGTTAGAGACCCTCGACTCTCTCACCCCTGTGTGTGTGTGTTGGGAACCCTCGACTCTCTCACCCCTGTGTGTGTGTTGAGACCCTCAACCCTCTCTCTCACCTGTGTGTGTGTGGGGCACCTCAGCCCTCTCTCTCACCCTGTTATGTGTGTGTTAGAGACCCTCAGCCTCTCTCACCCCTGTGTGTGTGTGTAGAGACCCCTCGACTCTCTCTCTCACCCCTGTGTGTGTTAGAGACCCTCGACCCTCTCTCACCCCTGTGTGTGTGTGTGTTTAGGGCCCTCTGACCCTCTCTCTCCCCTGTGTGTGTGTGTTAGAACCCCTCGACCTCTCTCTCACCCATGTGTGTGTGTGTGTTAGAAACCCTCGACCCTCTCTCACCCCTGTGTGTGTGTGTGTTAAGACCCCTCGGCTCTCTCTCACCCCTGTGTGTGTTTAGAGACCCCTCGACCCTCTCACCTTGTGTGTGTGTGGGGCCTCGACCCTCTCTCTCACCTGCTGTGGTGTGTGTGTTAGAACCCTCGACCCTCTCTTACCCCTGTGTGTGTGTGTGTTAGGGGCCTCGACTCTCTCTCCCCTGTTGTTGTATGTTGAGACCCTCGACCCTCTCTCTCACCCTGTGTGTGTATGTTAGGAACCCTCGACCCTCTCTCTCCCCCTGTGTGTGTGTGTGTGTTAGGAACCCTCGACTCTCACCCTGTGTGTGTTGGGACCCTCGACCTCTCTCACCCCTGTGTGTGTGTGTGGGGGCCCTCGTCTCTCACCCCTGTGTGTGTGTGTTAGAGACCCTCGACTCTCTCACCCCTGTGTGTGTGTGTTAGAGACCCTCGACTCTCTCACCCCTGTGTGTGTGTGTTAGAGACCCTCGACCCTCTCTCTCACCCCTGTGTGTGTGTGTGTTTGAGACCCTCGACCCTCTCCTCACCCCTGTGTGTGTGTGTGTGTGTGAGACCCTCGACCCTCTCTCACCCCTGTGTGTGTGTGTGTGTGTTGGGGCCCTCGACCCTCTCTCTCACCCCTGTGTGTGTTGAGCCCTCGACTCTCTCACCTGCTGTGTTAGGACCCTCGACTCTCTCATCCCCTGTGTGTGTGTTTGAGACCTAACCCTCTCTCTCTCACCCCTGTATATGTGTGTTAGACATATAGATATACATACACCTACTGTGCTGGTATACATACATACACACATACACGTATTAAGGTGTACAGTAGAGTATTGACAAAAAGACTCCCATGGATCATTATATTTGGTGCGTCGGTCCATTAAACTGCTTCTTCTTATTAAGGTGATTTACGTCTCACGGTGACTAATACTCAAACAAACGTAAAATCCTTGAGAAACCGATATCGCCCTTTGATGTGTGGGGGGTGAGGGTGGGGGTGTGATGGGGGTGTGTGGGGTGGTAGTGGGGGTGTGTGGGGTGTGGTGGTGGGGTTGTGTGGGATGGTGAGGTGTGGGGATGTGGTGGGGTGGGGGTTTGTGGGATGGTGAGGGTGTGGGGTGTGTGGTGGTGTGTGGGGTCGTGGTGGTGGGGTTTATGGGATGGTGAGGTGTGGGGTGGTGGGGGTGTGTGGGGTCGTGGTGGTGGGGGTTTGTGGGATGGTGAGGGGTGTGGGTGGTGGTGGTGGTGTGTGGGGTCGTGGTGGTGGCAGTTTAGGGATGGTGAGGGTGTGGGGTGGTGGTGTGTGGGGTCGTGGGTGGTGGCGGTTTGTGGGATGGTGAGGTGTGGGGTGGTGGGGGTGTGGGGTCATGTTGGTGGGTTTATGGGATGGTGAAGAGGTGTGGGGTGGTGATGGTGTGTGGGGTCGTGGTGGTGGAGTTGTGGGAAGGTGGTGGTGGTGCTGGTGTTGGAAATTGTGTGACGGTGTATTTGGTGCAGATATATACAGACGTGTCAAGAGGTGGTGGGGGAGGCAAGCACAACTCAGCTGGGAGGTAAGCGTGACGGGGACTGATACACCGTCAAAGCACTGGAAATGACCGAGACTTAGAGCTGTAGTTTGAAGGAATGATAAATTGATCTTATTATAGGAATTTTTTACAAGCAATCTGTGTGTGTGTGTGTGTGTGTGTGTGTGTGTGTGTTTTATTAGTTTATTTACGGTTTGTCTTGAGATATTGGTTGGTTGCTCTCTCTCTCTTTTTTTTTTTTTTTTCTCTCTCTCTCTCTTGCCGTCAAAAAGTATAAAATATATTGAAATTTTAATTACCAAATCATTAATACCTAGTGTAAAGCTAACCTGAGTACTTCAATTAACTTTGATCAATTGTTAGCTACTGAGAAGGTAATTAAGTGTGGGATATAATTAATGAAAAATATATAATTGTTTTTTAATTGATTTATGTGAATATTTGAGAAAACATGGGTAGGGGAGGGGGGTGGGGGGTGATAAGGGGATAGGTGGGGGTTGGGTGGAATGAGGGGTGGTAGTTATTATTAGTAGTTGTGGTGCTGGTGATAATAGTAGTGATATTGTAGTAGTGGTTGGAGTAGCGATGGTTGTAGTAGTGGTTGGAGTAGCGATGGTTGTAGTAGTGGTTGGAGTAGCGATGGTTGTAGTTGGTAATAATTGTATCGGCTAACCACACCCACACCCCTCTCCATCACTCCTTCCTCCCCTCCTTCCTTCCTTCCTTCCTTTCTCCAATATCGATAATCAGAATTAACCACCTGATTGGCTGCTCACCTTGCACTGTTACCCAATTAACACCTGAAAAAAGCATGAGACACAAGACACATAACTCAACACAACCTAACCCAACCTAACCTATACTTCTTTCATACAACTTCCATTTCTACTTAACCTAACCTAACTAACACAACTCTAATCTAACAACCTAGCCTAACTAACTTCTTCCTAACCTAACCCCTAACACAACTAGCTATTTCTTTAACCTAACCTCTTCTAACCTAATCTTAACCTAACCTAACCCTAACCAACCTAACCTAACCCCTAGCAGCCTAGTTAACACCTGCTTAGCCCTAACCTAACCCCTATAACCCTAACGCTAACTCTAACCTAGCCTAAGCACTAACCTAACCTTATTTTTCATTATATTTATAAAGTATGTTTTTTGTGGCTTCCTTATATCGATCTTTGTTTGTATAGGTGAGATGGGTGGACGGAAGTACTGGACAGTACTTCATTGAAGGGAAGTATTTATAGACAGTACATCTTAAAAGGTACTTATGAACAGTGACTCTTAGAAGGAAGTAGAATTACAGACAGTACCTCATAGAAGGAAGTATTTACAGACAGTACATCTTAAACAGGAAGTACTTATGAACAGTGACTCTTAGAAGAAAGCGATTACGGACAGTACCTCATAGAAGAGAAGTGCTTACGGACAATGCTCTAGGTTATTACTCTATAGGAGATTCTAAACCTTCTATGTTACATTTTCCTGGCACTTCTGCTTCCTAGCACTTCCCTAACACTTTCTGGCACTTTCTGGCACTTCCTAACACTTCCTGGCCTTCTGACATCCCGGCACTTCCTGACACTTCCTGACACTTCCTAACACTTTCTGGCACTTGTAGCACTTCCTAACACTTCCTGGCTTCCTGACACTTCCTGGCACTTCTACACACTGTATACACATTATACTTCAGACCAACCTAACCACATTCTATAGCAATAACATACTCTCCTCTCAATAACAAACCACCACTGGCAATATTAAATAGTCACGTACATTACCTATTTTATAATCTCAAGGTATTACATTTTATACAGAGTTTTAGCTTTGGGTGTACAGAGTTTTAGCTTTCAGGTGTCAGAGTTTTAGCTTTCAGATATATACAGTTTTAACTTCCAGGTGTGCAGAGTTTTGCTTCCAGGTGTACAGAGTTTTAGCTTTCAGGTGTGCAGAGTTTTAGCTTTCAGGTGTACAGGTTTTAGCTTCCAGGTGTACAGGTTTTTAGCTTAGCATAAAGAGTTTTGCTTCAGATATACAGAGTTTTAGCTTCAGGTATAAAGAGTTTTAGCTTCCAGATATACAGAATTTTAGCTTCCAGGTACAAAGAGTTTTAGCTCAGGTACAAAGAGTTTTAGCTTCCAGATATCAATTTTAGCTTCCAGGTATGCAGAGTTTTAGCTTTCAGGCGGTGGGTGGCGCGGGGGAAGTAAATCATGCCGGCGGGTCGTTACCATCACAAATTATGCTTTATATGTCACGGTGAACTATGATGAACCACCAATCACCGTCAAGTGCTGCTATGACGTCACGATTACCTGCTGATGTTTGACGTCATCAGTTGTGGTGGTTGGGTTAGGTGAGGTGTATTTACGTGGCCGAGACAGATGTGTGGCATAATGAGAGGGTGTGTGGGTATAATGAGACAGGTGTGTGACATAATGAGACAGGTGTGTGGATAATGAGACAGGTGTGTGTGGTATAATGAGACAGGTGTGTGGCATAATGGGACAGGTGTGTGTGGGATAATGAGACAGGTGTGGGATAATACACGTGTGTGTATAATAATGACAGGTGTGTGGCATAATGAGACAGGTGTGTGTATAATGAGACAGGTGTGGGTATAATGACAGGTGTGTGTGGCATAATGAGACAGGTGTGTGGCATAATGAGACAGGTGTGTGGGTAATGACAGGTGTGGCATAATGAGATAGGTGTGTGGCTATAATGACAGGTGTGGGTATAATGAGACAGGTGTGTGTGGCAATGAGACAGTGTGTGGGTATAATGACAGGTGTGTGGGCATAATGACAGGTGTGTGGTTATGAGACAGGTGTGTATAATGAGACAGGTGTGTGGATAATGGGGTGTGTGTATAATGACGGGTGTGTGTTGACAGGTGTGTGGCATAATGAGACAGGTGTGTGGCATAATGAGACAGGTGTGTGGCATAATGATAAAAAATACAAAAACTCTATTAAATTACAAAGGAAATAACAACAAAGGAATAAGGAAATATGCAGAGTAATTGGATAACACAGGTGAACACATGTGAACACAGGTGAACACAGAAAAGTACATAATAACTTTTTTGAACACTGGAGAACACTGAACACAACAGAACTCTTCATTACGAACCAGAGATGAACAGTAAGGATGAACACCAGGGATTAACACCAGGATGAACACTAAACCAGGGTGAACAGTAGGGATGAACACTAAACCAGAGGTGAACACTGGGGATGAACATCTAAACCAAGCGTGAACACCAGGGATGAACACGGATGAACACTAAACCAGGGTGAACACTAGGATGAACACTAAAACCAAGGATGAACACCAGGGATGAACACTAAACCAGGGGGTGAACACCAGGATGAACACTAAACCAAGCGTGAACAGACTAGGATGAACACTAAACCAGGGGTGAACAGGGATGAACACTAAACCAAGCGTGAAATACCAGGGGTGAACACTAAACCAGAACATCAAACCATGGGTGAACACCAGGATGAACACTAAACCAGGGGTGAACACCAGGTATGAACACTAAACCAGGGGTGAACACTAAAACCAGGGGTGAAAACAAGGGGATGAACACTAAACCAGGGGTGAACATAAACCAGGGTGAACACTAAACCAGGGGTGAACACCAGGGATGAAACACTAAAACAGGGGTGAACACTAAACCAGGGGTGAAACCAGGGGTGAACAACAGGTGAACACTAAACCTGGGTGAACACCAGGTGAACACTAAACCAGGGGTGAACACCAGGGATGAAAACTAAAACCAAGGAACACCAGGGATGAACACTAAACCAGGGTGAAAACCAGGGATGAACACTAAACCAGGGTGAACATTAAACCAGGGATGAACACTAAACCAGGGTGAACACCAGGATGAACACTAAACCAGGGGTGAACACTAAACAGGGTGAACATTAAACCAGGTGAACACCAGGGATGAACACAAACCAGGGGTGAACACTAAACCAGGGTGAACACTAAACCAGGGATGAACACTAAACCAGGGATGAACACTAAACCAGGTGAACACCAGGTGAACACTAAACCAGGGGTGAACACAGGTGAACACTAAACCAGGTGAACACTAATAGGGTGAACACTAAACCAAGGGTGAACACCAGGGATGAACACTAAACCAGGGGTGAACACCAGGTATGAACATCTAAACCAGGGGTAACACTAAACAGGGTGAACACCAGGATGAACACTAAAACCAGGGGTGAACACTCAGGGTGAACACTAAACCAGGGGTGAACCAGGGGTGAACACTAAAACCAGGGATGAACACTCAGGGTGATTACTAAAACCAGGGGTGAAAACACCAGGGATGAACACTAAACCAGGGGTGAACACTAAAACCAGGGTGAACACGTGTAAAAACCAGGGTGAACACCAGGATGAACACTAAACCAGGGGGTGAACACTTAAACTAAGGGGTGAACACCAGGGATGAACACTAAAACCAGGGGTGAACACCAGGATGAACACTAAACCAGGGTGGACAGGGAGAAACATAAATCAGGGGTGAAATAAACAGGAGTGACACTAAACCAGGGGTGAACACCCAGGGTGAATACTAAACCAGGGTGAAACACCTGGGATGAACTACTAGGGGTGGATTACAGGTGAACATAAACAGTAAACACTCAGGTGAACACTAAACTAGGGGTGAACACAGGGTATGAACACTAAACCAGGGGTGAAACACCAGGGGTGAACACTAAACTAGGGGTGAACACTAAACAAGCGTGAACACCAGGGATGAACTACTAAACCAGGTGAACACAGGTGTGAACACTAACCAGGGGTGAACACTAAACCAAGTGAACACAGGGATGAACACTAAACCAGGGGTGAACACTAAACCAGGGTGAACACCAGGGATGAACATTAAACCAGGGGTGAACACCAGGATGGACACTAAACCGGGGTGAACACTAAACCAGGGAACACCAGGGATGAACACTAAACCAAGATAACACTGGGATGAACACTAAACCAGGGGTGAACACCAGGGATGACACTAAACCAGGGGTGAACACACCAGGGATGAACACTAAAGGGTGAACACTAAACCAGGTGAACACTAAACCAGGGGGAACACTAAACCAGGGGTGAACACCAGGGTGAACACCAGGATAAACTAAACCAGGGGTGAACTAAACCAGGATGACACTAAACCAGGGAACACCAGGGTGAACACTAAACCAGGGGTGAACACTAAACCAGGGTGAAACCAGGATGAACACTAAACCGGGGTGAACAACCAGGATGAACACTAAACTGGGGTGAACACCAGGGATGAACACCAGGGAGGAACACTAAACCAGGTGAACACTAAACAGGTGAACACTAAACCAGGGTGAACACTAGGGATGAACACTAAACCAGGGTGAACACTAAACCAGGATGAACACTAAACCAAGCGTGAACACCAGGGATGAACACTAAACCAGGGGACACCAGGGATGAACACTAAACCAGGGGTGAACACTAAACAGGGTGAACACCAGGATGAACACCAGGGATGAACACTAAACCAGGGTGAACACCAGGGATGAAATAAACCAGGGGTAAACAACCAGGGGTGAACACTAAACCAGGGGTAACACTAAACCAGGGGTGAACACCAGGTGAACACTAAACCAGGGGTGAACACCAGGATGAACACTAAACCAGGGGTGAACACCAGGATGAACACTAAACCAGGGTGAACTCAGGGATGAACACTAAACCAGGGTGAACACTAAACCAGGGGTGAACACCAGGGATGAACACTAAACCAGGGGTGAACACTAAACCAGGGGTGAATTCTAAACCAGGGGTGAACACTAAACCAGGGGTGAACATTAAACCAGGGGTGAACACTAAACCAGGGTGAACACTAAACCAGGGGTGAACACCGGGATGAACACTAAACCAGGGATGAACTCCAGGATGAACACTAAACCAGGGTGAACACTAAACCAGGGGTGAACACCAGGGATGAACACCAAACCAGGGGTGAACACTAAACCAGGGACACTAAACCAGGGGTGAACACCAGGGATGAACCATAGGTGAACACCAGGGTGAACCTTACTAAACCAGGGTGAACCTTACTAAACCAGGGGTGAACACAGTAAACACTCGCCAGTATTAACCCGTCAGGAGCGTCACAGAATTAGGATTGGCAATTAACCCGTGAACATCCTGGCTGGCAGAGGCAACCAACACACGCACACACACACACACACACACACACACACACACACACACACACACACACTTCGTGTGGAGCATTTCTCCTATCTGAGAGTGTAGAACGTAAGCTATAGAGTTCCTTGGCTTATTTTTACAATTTTCATGTCGTAATGCAAGGGATCCGTTCACTTAGCACCAGTCAGGAGACAAAATTAACACTGAGACTCTGCCTTAACTGGGCCGTTCACTTAGCACCAGTTAGGGAGACAAAATTAACACTGAACTCTACCTTAACTAGATACGTTCCGCTAGCGCAATTAGAGACAAAATTAACACTGAGACTCTACCTTAACTAGATACGTTCACTTAGCACCAGTCGGAGACAAAATTAACACTGAGACTCTACCTTGTAACTAGATACGTTCACTTAGCACCAGTTAGGAGACAAAATTAACACTGAGACTCTACCTTAACTAGATACGTTCACTTGGCACCAGTCAGAGACAAAATTAACACTGAGACTCTACCTTAACTAGATACCTTCACTTAGCACAGATTGAGACAAAATTAACATGACTCTACCTTAACTAGATACCGTTCACTTGCACCAGTTGGAGACAAAATTAACACTGAGACTCTGCCTTAACTAGATCACGTTCATAGCACCAGTCAGGAGACAAAAATTAACACTGAGACTCTACCTTAACTAGATAAGTTGCTTGGCACCAGTTAGGAGACAAAATTAACCACTGTGACTCTACCTTGTAACTGATACGTTCCTTAGCACCAGTTAGGAGACCAAAGTGCTGCATGAGACTCTGCAACTAGATGATACCTTCACTTGGCAGTTAGGAGACAAAAGTGCCCTGGACTCTACGTAACTAGAATACCTTCATAGCACTAGTTAGGAGACAAAATTAACACTGAAGACTCTGCCTTAACTAGATACGTTCATAGCACCAGTTGGGGAGACAAAATTAACACACAGACTCTACCTTAACTAGATACGTTCTTAGCACCAGTTGAGAACCAAAATTAACACTGAGACTCTACCTTAACTGAATACGTTTCATGGCACCAGTTAGGGAACTAAAAATTAACACTGAGACTCTACCTTAACTAGGTAATGCATTCATAACACCAGTTAGAACCAAAAAGTTAACACTGAGACCTACACCTTCGATACGTTTCATAGCACCAGTTAGGAGACAAAATTAACACTGAGACTCTACGCCTTAATAGATACGTTCGCGCGCAGTTAAGGGGCAAAAATTAACACTGAGATACTACCTTAACTAAGATGCAACTACACTTAGCACCAGTTAGGAGACAAAATTCACTGGGACTCTACTTGTAACTAGATGCCTTCATACGCAGTTAGGAGACAAAATTAACACTGAGACTCTCGCAACTAGATACGTTCACTTAGCACCAGTTAAGGAGACAAAATTAACACTGAAACTCTACCTTAACTGAATAGATTCACTTAACACCAGTTGGGGGCAAAATTAAACACTGAGACTCTGCAACAACTGAATATAGCTACACTTGCTTTAGTTAGAGCAAAATTATAACCAAGACTTTCACCTTAATATTAGATACGTTCTTAGCACCAGTTGGGAACCAAAATTAACTTGCTGAGACTCTGTAACTTTCAGATGCACCTTCATAGCACCAGTTAGGAGACAAAAATTATAACCGAGACTGCAGTGAATCGTTCACTTGGTTAGAGACAAAATTAACACTGAAGTCCCAGTGTTAATTTTGTCCTAACTGGTGCTAAAATAACATATCTAGTCAAACAGAATAGTGATAACATTTCCGCTATTCTTTCTGACGTTTTATAGTTTGTTTTATGTGTTTTCAGTGCTTAATTACAGAACCCAACCCGTAAAACCGCGAGAACTACTAATTCAGAAGTCATGTAGAAGTGTGGTCTTACGAGGTGTGATAATTTACTCGCCTGCTGCGATCTAGGTTAGAATGGATTTGTAATGTCTGTGGCATGATGGCAGGGGGTGGTAGGGTTAGTTCGTGATGGGGTGGTAGGGGTTGGATTCGTGATGGCAGGGGTGGTAGGTTAGTTCGTGATGCTTAAGAATTGGTCGGTTAGTCGTGATGCTTGAGGTGGTAGGTTAGTTCGATGGCAGGGAATTGGTAGAGTTTAGTTCATGATGGCAGAATTGGTCGGGGTTAGTTCGTGATGGCAGGGGTGGTAGGGGTTAGTTCGTGATGGGGGGTGGTAGGGGTTAGTTCGTGATGGCAGGGGTGGTCGGGGTTAGTTCGTGATGGCAGGAGTGGTAGGGGTTAGTTCGTGATGGGGGGTGGTAGGGGGTTAGTTCGTGATGGCAGGGTGGTAGGGGTTAGTTCGTGATGGCAGGGTGGGTGGGGGTTAGTGTGATGGCAGGTGGTGGGGATAGTTCGTGATGGCAGGTGGTGGGGGATAGTTCGTGATGGCAGGGGTGGTAGGGGTTAGTTCGTGATGGCAGAGGTGGTAGGGGATAGTTCGTGATGGCAGGGGTGGTAGGGGTTAGTTCGTGATGGCAGGGGTGGTAGGGATAGTTTGTGATGGTAGGGGTTAGTTCGTGATGGCAGGGGTGGTAGGGGTTAGTTCGTGATTGCGGGGTGGTAGGGGGTTAGTTCGTGATGGCAGGGGTGGTGGGGTTAGTTCGTGATGGCAGGGGTGGTAGGGATGTTCGTGATGGCAGGGGTGGTAGGGGTTAGTTCGTGATGGCAGGGGGTGGTAGGGGATAGTTCGTGATGGCAGGGGTGTGGGGGATAGTCGTGAAGGCATGGGTAGGGGTTAGTTCGTGATGGCAGGGTGGTAGGGGTAGTTCGTGATCCAGGGGTGGTAGGGGTTAGTTCGTGATGGCAGGGGTGGTAGGGGTTAGTTCGTGATGGCAGGGGGTAGGGGGATAGTTCGTGATGGCAGGGGTGGTAGGGTAGTTCGTGATGGCAGGGGTGGTAGGGGTTAGTTCGTGATGCAGGGGTGGTAGGGGTTAGTTCGTGATGGCAGGGTAGGGAGTGTCAGGGGTGTAGGGGATAGTTCGTGGTGGTGGATGTTCGTGATGGCAGGGTAGGGATAGCTGTGGCATGGGTGGTAGGGGTTAGTTCGTGATGGCAGGGGTGGTAGGGGTTAGTTCGTGATGCCAGGGTGTGGGGTTAGTTCGTGATGGCAGGGTGGTAGGGGTTAGTTCGTGATGGCAGGGGTGTGTTGGGGATAGTTCGTGATGGGGTGGTGAGGGATAGTTCGTGATGGCAGGGGTGGGGGGTTAGTTCGTTGATGCCAGGGTGGTAGGGGTTAGTTCGTGATGGCAGGGGTGGTAGGGGTTAGTTCGTGATGCCAGGGGTGGTGAGGGATAGTTCGTGGTGGTAGGGGATAGTTCGTGATGGCAGGGGTGGTAGGGTTAGTTCGTGATGGCAGGTTGGTAGGGATAGTTCGTGATGGCAGGGGTAGTAGGGGTTAGTTCGTGATGGCAGGGTGGTAGGGGATAGTTCGTGATGTGGGGTGGTAGGGGATAGTTCGTGATGGCAGGGGTGGTAGGGGTTAGTTCGTGATGATGGCAGGGGTGGTAGGGGATAGTTTCGTGATGATGGCAGGGGGTGGTAGGGGATAGTTCGTGATGGCAGGGGTGGTAGGGTTAGTTCGTGTGCAGGGGTGGTTGTCAGGGGTGGTAGGGGTTAGTTCGTGATGGCAGGGTGGTGTGGGGTTAGTTCGTGATGGCAGGTGGTAGGGTTAGTTCGTGATGGCAGGGGTGGTAGGATAGTTCATGATGGCAGGGTGGTAGGATGGCTCGTGAAGGCATGGGTGGTAGGGGTTAGTTCGTGATGGCAGGGGTGGTGGGGATAGTTCGTGATGGCAGGGGTGGTAGGGGTTAGTTCGTGATGGCAGGGGTGGTAGGGGGATAGTTCGTGATGGCAGGGGTGGTAGGGGATAGTTCGTGATGGCAGGGTGGTGGGGGTTAGTTCGTTGATGCCAGGGGTGGTAGGGGATAGTCGTGATGGCAGGGGTGGTAGGGGTTTAGTTCGTGATGGCAGGGGTGGTAGGGGATAGTTCGTGATGGCAGGGGTGGTAGGGGTTAGTTCGTGATGGCAGGGTGGTAGGGTTAGTTCGTGATGGCAGGGGTTGGTGGGGTTAGTTCGTGATGGCAGTGGTGGTAGGGGTTAGTTCGTGATGCCAGGGTGGTAGGGGTTAGTTCGTGATTGCAGGGGTGGTAGGGGTTAGTTCGTGATTGCAGGGGTGGTAGGGGTTAGTTCGTGGCAGGGTAGTAGGAGGATAGTTCGTGATGGCGGGGTGGTAGGGATAGCTCGTGAAGGCAGGGGTGGTAGGGGTTAGTTCGTGATGGCAGGGGTAGTAGGGGTTAGTTCGTGATGGCAGGGGGTGGTAGGGGTTAGTTCGTGATGGCGAGGGTGGTAGGGATAGTTCGTGATGGCAGGGTGGTAGGGGATAGTTCGTGATGGCAGGGGTGGTAAGGGATAGTTCGTGATGGCAGGGGTGGTGGGGTTGGTTCGTGATGGCAGGGGTGGTAGGGATAGTTCGTTATGGCAGGGTGGTAGGGAGATAGTTCGTGATGGCAGGGGTGGTAGGGGTTAGTTCGTGATTGCAGGGTTGGTAGGGGTTAGTTCGTGATGGCAGGGGGTGGTAGGGGTTAGTTCGTGATGGCAGGGGTGGTAGGGGATAGTTCGTGATGGCAGGGGTGGTAGGGATAGCTCGTGAGGCAGGGGTGGTAGGGGTTTAATTCTGTGATGGCAGGGGTGGTAGGGTTAGTTCGTGATGGCAGGGGGTGGTAGGGGTTAGTTCGTGATGGCAGGGGTGGTAGGGGATAGTTCGTGATGGCTGGGGTGGTAGGTTAGTTCGTGATGGCAGGGGTGGTAGGGGTTAGTTCGTGATGGCAGGGGTGGTAGGATAGTTCGTGATGGCAGGGGTGGTAGGGTTAGTTCGTGATGGCAGGGGTGGTAGGGATAGTTCGTGATGGCAGGGGTGGTAGGGATAGTTCGTGATGGCAGGGTGGTAGGGGTTAGTTCGTGATGGCAGGGTGGTAGGGAATAGTTCGGATGGCAGGGGTGGTAGGATGGTTCGTGATGCTGGGGAGGGTAGGGATAGTTCGTGGCAGGGGTGGTGGGGATAGTTTGTGATGGCAGTGGGGATAATTACCGTACATGATGGTAGTCTTACTGACGGCATCTTGTAATTGGCCTCCAAGTAATTATCGGCCTGGCCTATTGTCCTGAGGAGGAGGCAGGAGGAGGAGGAGGAGGAAGAGGAGGAGGAAGAAAATAGAAGATTGGAAGAAGAGAAGAAGATTAATGTGAAAACGAACACACACACACACACACACACACTCTACTCTCACCTGTACATAGGCACCTACACACCTGAGCGGCCGTGTGTCTACCTGTCATTAGTCCGTGTCAGGTAAGGGGGACACGTTTACCAGAGCATGACATTAGTAATGACCACCAGGCCTAACTATCCTCTGTACACGTACACACACACACACTCACACACACACACACACACACACACACACACACACTGACTATTTCGCGCAAATGTATGTAAACAAACATTTTCGTGTAGTTAGAAGTTATAAGATTGAGTACGAGGGTGAGTGACATGAGTGAGTGACAAGGGTGAGTTACAGAGTGAGGTGACAGGTGAGTTACGAGGGTGGTGACAGGTGGTTACGAGGGGAGTTACGAGGGTGAGTGACAAGGGTGAGTTACGGGTGAGTTACAAGGTGAGTTACGTGGTAGAGGTGGCCAATTTGAGGTTGTCTGGTCCTCCTTTCCTCCAGGTGAGGTTTCCACGTCCCTCACCTGACAAAATGGCGGCGCGCTACCTCCTTTAGAGTAATTATCCGGACGCGCCCTTAACCCTCCCCCCTTCCTCTCCCCCCCTCTTTTACCTCTCCCCTACTCCCCCTTTACTCTACCCCTTCATTCCTCCCCCCCCACTTACCTGCTCGATTATGTTTACCTTTTGGGGGTCAACTGTTGTGTCGACCTACCTGTAGTGATTACTCTCTCTCTCTCTCTCTCTCTCTCTCTCTC
>NW_024720912.1:0-10000 GCF_018991925.1 Homarus americanus | reverse complement strand
ACAGACAGACAGACGAGCAGACAGACAGACAGATAGACAGACGGATGATAGACAGACGGACAGACAGACAGACAGACAGAGACAGATAGATAGATGGATGGATGGATGGATGGATAGATGAATGAATAGACAGATGAATAATTGAATAAAGGAGGAGGAGGAAGCAGTCTATTTAGATCTATCAACCTATCTATCTGTCTATCTATCTATCTATCTATCTATCTATCTATCTATCTATCTATCTGTCTATCTATATCTATCTATCTATCTGTCTCTATCAGCGAATCACCTAGCCATATATAGGGAGCTGAGCCATTATATAATTCACTGCTATATAACATGACAGGTGTGTGGGGTCACATATATATAGAGTCGTGAGCCATATATGTGGGATACACCTATATAACGTGACAGGTGTATAACTCCCTACACCTACACCTACCTACACCTACACACACACACACACCAACACACCTACACACACACACACACACACACACACACCTACACACACACACACACACACCTACACACACACACACACACACCCTACACACACCACACACCTACACCTACACACACACACACACACACACACACACACACACACACACACACCTACACACACACCTACACCTACACACACACACACACACACCTACACACACACACACACACACACACACACACACACACACACACACACACACACACACACACACACACACACCTACACACACACACACACACACACACACACACACACACACACACACACCTACACACACATTTTATCATTAGTCTCCTTCAATTTCTTTTCTCCTTTACCTCCTCCTCTTACCCCCACCTCCCTCTCCCTCCCCTCCTCTTCTCCCACCTTCCCCCTACCTGTATACCCCCACCTCTTCTCACCCCCTTCCTACCCCTTACCTTCCCTCCCTCCCTCCCCCATCATATAATAGTTTGAGGGGTCTACAGATCAGGTTAGAGGATAGAGGCTCCGTTGTCAAACAGGCTGGACCGCGACTACGATTTCGTGTCGGTCCATGTTAAGTGTGTTGGCCATCAGATAATATGGAGATGAGTGTGGTGGCCGGATGAGAATGGGGGGTGTGGTGTGGGGGTGGTGTGAGAATAATTGATGGTGAGAATGAGGTAGTGGTGGTTGTATCCAGTTAGTTCTACACGGGTACTAGTAATTGAGACTTGGTGAAAAGTAATTACACAGGGAAGACACAGGTGCTAGTAATTACACAGGTGAGCACAGGGCTGGTAATTGGTAGACACAGGTGCCAGTAATTACACAGGTGGATCCAGTACACAGGTGAACCTAGGTGCTTGCGAATGCCAGTAATTACACGGTGGACACGGGTGCTGGTAATTACAGGTGAACACAGGTACCAGTAATTGCACAGATAGACACACCAGTACACAGGTAGACACAGGTACTGGTAATTACACAGGTACCAGTAATTACCTGAGTAGACAGGTACCAGTAATTACAGGTGACTGGTACCGTGAGTACACAGGTAGACACAGGTACCAGTAATTACACAGGTAGACACAGGTACCAGTAATTACACAGGTAATTTAGTACCAGTAATTACACAGGTAGACACAGGTACCAGTAATTACACAGGTAGACACAGGTACTAGTGATACACAGGTAGACACAGTACCAGTAATTACACAGGTAGACACAAGTCCAGTAATTACACAGGTAGAACACAGATACCAATAATACACAGGTAGACACAGGTACAGTAATTACACAGGTAGACACAGGCTTAGTAATTCAGTACACAGGTACGGTAATTACACAGGCAGACACAGGTACCAGTAATACACAGGTAGACATTGCGAGTACCGTAATTACACAGGTAGACACAGTACCAGTAATTACACAGGTAGACACAGGTACCAGTAATTACAGGGTGAACATAGGTACCAGTAATGGTGAACAGGCACCATAATGCACAGGTAGACACAGGTACCAGTAATTACAGGTGACACAGGTACCAGTAATTACACAGGTAGACACAGGTACCAGTAATTACACAGGTAGACCTGGTGCCAGTAATTACAGGCAGACACAGGTCCAGTAGTGCAGGTGAACCTGGGTACCAGTAATTACACAGGTGAACAGATGCCAGTATTACACAGGTGAACACAGGTGCAGTAATTACACAGTTAACACAGGTACCAGTAATTACACAGGTAGACCTGGTACCAGTAATTACACAGGTGGACACAGGTACCAGTAATTACAGGCAGACAGGTACTGTACACAGGTAGACTTGGTACCAGTAATACACAGGTGGACACAGTACTAGTAATAATTCACAGGTAGACACAGGTACCAGTAATTACACAGGTGGACACAGGTACCAGTAATTACACAGGTAGACACAGGTACCAGTAATACACATGGGCACGGTACCAGTAATTACACAGGTGCCAATAATTACACAGGTAGACACAGGTACCAGTAATTACACGAGTGAACACAGGTACTAGTAATTACACAGGTAGACACAGGTACTAAGTAATTACACAGGTAGACACAGGTACTAGTAATTACACAGGTATCGAGGTATATCTGGACAGAAGCGTCTGTATAGGTTGAGGATATTGACTTGTGATGATGGATTAAGTGTGAGGAGGAATACGGCAAGAGGAGGGTGAATGGGTGAGGAGGAAGGGGAGGTGAATAGGTGAGAGGGAGTAGATAGGGTGAAGGAGGTGAATAGGGTGAGGAGGGTGACTAGGGTGAGGGAGGGTGAATAGGGGAGGAGGAGGGAGGGTGGAATGGAATAGGGTGTGAGGGGAGGGTGAATAGGTGAAGGGAGGGTGAATGGGAGGGAGGGTGAATAGGTGAGAGGGAGGTGAATAGGGTGTGGAGGAGGGTGAGAGGGAGGGTGAATAGGGTGAGGAGGGTGAATGGTGAAAAGGAAGGTGAATAGGGTGAAGGAGGGTGAATAGGGTGTGAGGGAGGTGAGGGAGGTGAATAGGGTGAGAGGAGGGTGAATAGGGTGAGAGGGAGGGTGAATAGGGTGAGAGGGAGGGTGAATAGGGTGAGGAGGTGAATAGGGTGAGGAGGGTGAATAGGGTGAAGGAGGGTGAATAGGGTGAGGAGGGTGAATATGGGAGGAGGGTGAATAGGGTGAGGAGGGTGAATAGGGTGAAAGGGAGGGTGAATAGGGAGAGGAGGGTGAATAGGGGAGGAGGGTGAATAGGGTGAGGAGGTGAATAGGGTAGAGGAGGGTGAATAGAGGTGAGGAGGAGTGAAGAGGGAGGTGAATAGGGTGAAAGGAGGTGAATAGAGATGAGTGGGAGGGGTGAATAGAGGAGAGGTGAATGGGGTGAGGGAGATTGAATAGGAGAGGAGGGTGAATAGAGAAGAGGAGCGGTGAATAGGGTGAGGAGGGTGAAAAGGTGAAGGAGGTGAATAGGGGTGAGAGGGTGAGAGGAGAGTGAAATAGGTGGGGAGGTGAATAGGGTGAGAGGGAGGGTGAATAGGGAGGGAGGTGAATAGGGAGAGGAGGGTGAATAGGGGAGAGGGAGGTGAATAGGGTAGAGGAGGGTGAATAGGGAGGGAGGGTGAATAGGGTGAGAGGAGGTGAATAGAGAGGGGGGTGAATAGGGTGAGAGGAGGGTGAATAGGGTGGGGAGGGTGAATAGGGAGGGAGGGTGAATAGGGTGAGAGGGAGGGTGAATGGGGAGGAGGGTGAATGGGGAGGGAGGTGAATAGGGAGAGGAGGGTGAATGGTGAGAGGAGGGTGAGGGAGGGTGAATGGGTGAGAGGGAGGAATAGAGTGAGGAGGGTGAATAGTGAGGGGTGATGGGTGAGGTGAATAGGGTGAGGGAGGGTGATGGGGGAGGGGTGAATAGGGAGGGTGAATAGGGTGAGAGGGAGGGTGGATGGGAGGGAGGGTGAATAGGGTGAAGGAGGGTGAATAGGGTGAGAGGAGGGGTGAATAGGGTGAGAGGAGGGTGAATAGGGTGAGGAGGGTGAATAGGGAGGGAGGTGGAATAGGGTGGAGGATGGTGAATAGGGTGAGAGGGAGGGTGAATAGGGTGAGAGGAGGGTGAATAGGGTGAGAGGGAGGTGAGTAGGGGAGAGGGAGGTGAATAGGAGAGGAGGGTGAATAGGGGAGAGGGGAGGTGAATAGGGGAGAGGAGGGTGAATAGGGTGAGAGGAGGGTGAATGGGGGAGGAGGGTGAATAGGGTGAGGAGGGTGAATAGGGGAGGGAGGGTGAATAGGGTGAGAGGGAGGGAGAATAGGGTGAGAGGAGGGTGAATAGGGATGAGAGGGAGGGTGAACAGGGGAGGAGTGAATAGGGAGAGGGGGGTGAATAGGGAGAGGAGGGTGAATAGGGGAGAGGAGGGTGAGGGAGAGGGAGGGTGAATAGGGTGAGAGGGAGGTGAATAGGGAGAGGAGGGTGAATAGGGTGGGAAGGGACAGTGAATAGGGTGAGAGGAGGTGAATAGGGTGAGAGGGACGGTGAATAGGGTGAGAGGGAGGGTGAATAGGGTGAGAGGGAGGGTGAATAGGGTGGGGGGGTTCACCTCCTTCCTCAGTTACGTTAGATTTTATTAGATTAAGGTAGGTTGGGTTAAGGTAGGTTAGGTTAGGTTAGGTTGTGTTAAGTCAGAATAGGTGTTGTGTTTGGTTAAGTTGGGTTAGATTAAGGTGGGTTAGGTTGGTTAGGTTGTGTTAGGTCAGATTAGGTGTTATGTTTGGGTTGGTTAGGTTAGATT
Source organism: Homarus americanus (assembly GCF_018991925.1). Taxonomy (NCBI): domain Eukaryota; kingdom Metazoa; phylum Arthropoda; class Malacostraca; order Decapoda; family Nephropidae; genus Homarus; species Homarus americanus. Next base: position 5,238 of record NW_024720912.1, on the reverse strand, counting down.
AAGGTAGGTTAGGTTAGGTTAGGTTAGGTTGTGTTAAGTCAGAATAGGTGTTATGTTGGTTATGTTAGGTTAGATTACGGCTGGTTGGGTTGGGTAATTTTCATGTTATTTTGGACATTAATTTCGTTTGACAGCACCAAAAAATGTTCATGTCAAGAAATGATTCATCTTGTGTTATTGCCTGGTGAAACACGTCATCTGTCTTGAGGCGATATAGTGTTCCTTGAGGACATCTTGCGCTTGTGTGTGTGTGTGTGTAAATCAGTCAATTAATGTTTGTTTACCTGCGGTGAGTAATTACGTATATCTTACCTGTAATTACCTGCCTTATCGTCCTGCGCGTGTTGCTAATCAACCTCGGATGTTATCAAGTCTTCATACACCTTCAACTATATTTTTCTTGTTAGTGAGATTATTAAGGGTGATTTCTCGCTTTACTAATTATTCTTCGTTGAGGATTGAGATAATGTGATAACAGCCTTTATTATCGTGTTATCTCTTGGTTATCGTAGACCTGCCCTCACTCGTCATAACTTATTATCGTGTTATCTCTTGGTTATCGTAGACCTGCCTGCCTCACCGTCATAACTTTAGCACCTTCCTCTTTTCACCAGCCACCCTACCTGTCGAGACTGACAATCAACGGTGCAGCTGCTGGCATACGTGGGTTCTGACTTCCTACTGGCTAGCTGGTTGACGACGCCCCACTGCAGGTCAAGCACACGTAAACACAACCAGGTTAGCGTGTGAGTTCGGCTCTTCTCTCCCTCTCCTCACTTTATCCCTCCCTAACCTCTCTCACACTGGTACTTGACAGGTGGTGGGCTCACCTTCATCAGTCCTGGCCTCCCTCCTCTAAACCTCCAACATTGTCTGGGTCCGTTTCAATTACTTGCTCAGTGGGTCAGCATACCTCAGTAGAACAGAGTTGTAATATACCGGTTTTTATGTGAAGTCTTCGGTCGTCTGTTGCTGGCTGGAATAAACAATAATGGTCGTTATATATCACCCCTCAGGTCCTGGTTAAGACGCCTCGAGGACCTGTACCAGTAACTGATATTGTTTTTTTTTTTCCGTAGAATGTTTGTAGGCGGAAACCTTTATCTGGGGGGACCTGTGTATTAGGGAAGGACCTGTACGAGGGAGGACCTGTAGGAGGGAGGACCTTACTGTACGAGGAAGGACCTGTAGGAGGGAGGACCTGTGGGGAAGGACCTATGGGGTGGGAAGGACCTGTAAGGGGAAGGACCTATAAGGAAGGACCTGTAGGGAGGGAGGACACTTGGAGGAGGAAGGACCTGTAGAGGGAGGACCTGTGGAGGGGAAGGACCTATAGAGGGAAGGACAGGAGGAGGACCTGTAGGAGGGAGGACGTGTAGGAGGGAAGGACTGTAGGAGGAAGGACCAGTAGGGAGGGAAGGACGTGTAGGGAGGGAAGGACCTGTAGGAGGGATCCAGGTATATGTGAGGTTCTAATATAAGGTTGACTGTGTGCTCTAGGAGGAGGAGGAGGTGGTGGGCTGGCCTGCCGGAAATACTTTGTACGTGTGTGTGTGTGTGTGTGTGTGTGAACTTTTGTAGTATATATGTCTACATACGTATTTGAGTGTGTACTTATATTAAGCATTGACACACACACACACACAACTATGGCCCGTGACGTTATAGATCAGTTGACTTTGTTTACATAGAAGTCCACACTACCACACACACACACACACACACACACAGCCTACGTGTTATGGCCGTGACGTTATAGATCACACACCTACACTCACCCTAACCTTGACTCATTGTTTTTTATACAGACTTACCAGAGAGTCCAACAGATATTTGTCATGACCAGACAAGATATTACTTTACTTAATTAACTAATCATGCAGGAATATATAATCGTACCTAAATCAAATAATTATACACTACCTAAACTTACAGATTTATTTTAAGGAGAAAATAATATTTGGATTTAATTATATAATATATAGATATCAGATATATATAAATTAACGTTAATAAATATAAAGGATTTAGGGATTTAATAGTAATTAAGGGGTAAAAATAATTTATAGTTTTAATAATAAAACTGGATGGAAAATTACGGACATCAGGAATCATATAATAACATAAATACTGAAATATTCACATTAAAACCATAAGGGGTGTTTGGGAGAGTGTGGGGTGTTGGAGAGTGTGGGTGTTTGGGGAGAGTGTGGGGTGTTGGGGAGAGTGTGTTTGCAGAGTGTGGGGTGTTTGAAGAGAGTGTGGGGTGCCCAGAGAGGGGTTGCAGAGTGCTGCGTTCAGAGCGTGGTATTCAGACATGTGGGTCCAGAGATGGTTCGGAGAGCAAGGCCCAGAGGTGTGGGGGATTCAGAGTGTGAAGGCCCAGAGTCCATGTTCAGATATGGGGGGCGTCTAAGACATGTTGCCCAGATATGTGCGTCTAAAGACATGCGGGTGTGATATGCGGTATTCAGATGCGGTATTCAGATGATGCGGTGTCTGGGGGGGTGTCAGTATGCGGGGCGTCTAAAGATATGTGCGCCTGGGGACATGCAAGTCTGTATGCGCGATGATATGCGGTCGCAGGATATGCGCGGTCCAGACATGGGGCGTCTAAAGATATTGTGGCGTCGAGAACGTGCGCCCAGACATGCGATGGCCAGTGTGCGGAGATATGGGATTATTTTGCGGTCCAGACATATGATATGTTCAGAGTGCATGGCTCCAGACATGTGAGTGTCCAGACATCCCAGGGCTCCAGAGAGCGTGAAGGCTCAGAGAGTGTGGGTGCCCAGAGAGTGTAAGGGCGATGAGTGTGGGGAGCCCAGAGCGTGGTATTCAGATATGGTATTCAGGCAAGTGTCTGGGACATGGTGTGCCCAGAGTGTGTGCTCCAGACTGCGGGGTGTCAGACATGGGGTCCAGAAAAGTGATCAGAAGTGGCCTGAGATATGCGGGGTGCTCAAGACAGGTGGGGCGTCTAAAGAGTGTGCGCTCTGAGTGGCAAGTGCCAGATGTGATGCCCAGACATGTGCGCTCCAAAGATGCAAGGCCCAGATATGCGTCCAAAGATGTGATAGCTCGAGACATCAGCGCTCAGATATGTAGGTGGGGTGCTCTGGGGAGAGTGCAATGTTTAGCAGGAGGTTTGGGGAGTGAGGGATGTTGCAGGTGTGTGATGTTTGGGGAGAGTGTGTGCTCAGAGAGTGGGGTGTCCAGAGAGTGGGTGTTTACGGTGTTACGAGTTGGGGGGCAGTGGTTGGGGCAGTGGCTGGGGGCAGTGGCTGGGGCAGTGGCTGAGGGGCAGGTTGAGGGGCAGTGGTCAGGAGGCAGTGGTTTGGGGTAGTGGAAGGAGGGGTAGTGGCTGAGGGGCAGTGGCTGAGGGGTAGTGGTTGTGGGGTAGTGGTTGTGGGGTGTGGTTCTGGGGGTAGTGGTTCTGGGGGTAGTGGTTCTGGGGCAGTGGCTGAGGGGCAGTGGCTGTAAGGCAGTGGTTAAAGGCAGTGGCTGAGGGCAGTGGCTCTGGGGCAGGTTTGGGGCAGGTGGTTGAGGGCAGTGGTTGTAAGGCAGTGGCTAGGGGCAGGCTGAGGGCAGTGGCTGTGGGAGTGGCTGAGGGGCAGTGGCTGAGGGCAGTGGCTGAGGCAGTGGTCAAGGCAGTGGCTGAGGGGTAGTGCAGGGGGCAGTGGCTGAGGGGCAGTGGCTGGGGGCAGTGGTTGAGGGGCAGTGGCTGTGGGCAGTGGCTGAGGGGTAGTGGTTCTGGGGGGCAGTGGTTCTGGGGGAGTGGTTGAGGCAGTGGTTGAGGGCAGTGGCCAGGGGGAGTGGTTGTAAGGTAGTGGCTGTAAGGCAGTGGCTGAGGGGTAGTGGTTGGGGGCAGTGGTTGAGGGGCAGTGGTTGTGGGGCAGTGGCTGAGGGTAGTGGCTGAGGCAGTGGTTATGAGGCAGTGGTTGTGGGGCAGTGGTTGAGGGGTAGTGGTTCTGGGGTAGTGGCTGAGGGGTAGTGGTTGTAAGGTGCAGTGGTTGGGGGAAGTGGGTTGTAAGGCAGTGGCTGACGGGCAGTGGCTGACGGGCAGTGGCTGTGGGGCAGGTGGCTGTGGGGCAGTGGCTGAGGGGCATGGCTGAGGGCAGTGGCTGAGGTGCAGTGGCTGAGGGGGTGTGGTCCTGGGGTGGCGGTTGAGGGCAGTGGTTATAAGGCAGTGGCTGAGGGGCAGTGGCTATAGGGGTAGTGGCTGAGGGGTAGTGGCTGGAGGGGTAGTGGTTGTGGGCAGTGGCTGAGGGGTAGTGGTTTGGGGCAGTGGCTGAGGGGCAGGTTGCCTGTGGGGCAGTGGCTGAGGGCAGTGGTTGAGGGGTAGGGGTTGGGGCAGGGCTGAGGGCAGTGGGGCAGGTCTGGGGGTAGTGGCTGAGGGGCAGGGTTGAGGGGCAGTGGCTGAGGAGCAGGGCTGAGGGAAGTGTTGGGGTAGTGGCTGGAGGGGTGCAGTGGAGGAGGGGTAGTGGCTTGGGGTAGTGGTTGAGGGGTAGTGGTTGAGGGGTAGTGGCTGAGGGGTTGAGGGGCAGTGGTTTGGGGTAGTGGCTGAGGGGTGGTGGTAGTGGCTGAGGGCAGTGGTTGGAGGGGCAGTGGCTGAGGGGTAGTGGGGTGAGGGGGTAGTGCTGAGGGGCAGTGGTTGAGGGGTAGTGGTTGAGGGGTGGTGGCTGAGGGCAGTGGTTGTGGGCAGTGGCTTGAGGGGCAGGTGGCTGAGGCAGTGGCTGAGGGGCAGTGGCTGTGGGCAGTGGCTGTAAGGGGCAGTGGCTGAGGGGCAGTGGCTGGGAGGGTAGTGGCTGGGGGCAGTGGTGTGGGGGCAGTGGCTGAGGGCAGTGGTTCCTGGGGGCAGGTTTCTGGGGCAGTGGTTCTGGGTGCAGTGGGCTGGGCAGTGGCTGTGGGGCAGTGGCTGAGGGGTGGTTGTAAGGCAGTGGTTGAGGGGTAGTGGTTGTGGGGCAGTGGCTGGAGGGGAGTGGTTCTGGGGCAGTGGCTGAGGGGCAGTGGTTGAAGGGCAGTGGTTGAGGGGGTAGTGTCTGGGGTAGTGGGTTGTGGGGTAGTGGCTGTGGGGTAGTGGCTGAGGGGTAGTGGTTGAAGGCAGTGGTTGTGGGGTAGTGGCTGAGGGGTAGTGGTCGGGGTAGTATGAGGGGTAGTGGTTGTAAGGTAGTGGTTGAGGGGTAGTAATATAAGGTAGTGGTTGTGAGCAATACGTAACCGAACGAAGCACAATTA
>NW_024720911.1:0-3875 GCF_018991925.1 Homarus americanus | reverse complement strand
CGTTTCTTTGATAATCTATTTTCGGAAAATTGGTTTATCTAACCAACTTTAGAAAGTAGATATTTCCCATTTTTTGATACAAATTTCGTTTCTATGATAATCTATTTGCAAAATTTGGTTATCTATAACTTTCGGAAAGGAGATATTTCCCATTTTTGTGATACAAATTTCCGTTTTCTATGATAATCTACTTCGCAAAAATTAGGTAATATTTCCCCAAAATTCGAAAATCTATTCCCCGAAAATCGATAATCTACTTTTTGGTAAATCTATCTACTTTTCAAGATAGATAACCAACTTTCGATAAATATTTCCCATTTTTATGATACAAATTTCCCGTTTTCTATGATAATCTATTTTCGGCAAATTTGGTTATCTAACCAACTTTCCCGGAAAGAAGATATTTCCCATTTTTTATGATACAAATTTCCCGTTTTCTATGATAATCTATTTTCGGCATATTTGGTTATCTAACCAACTTTCCCGGAAAGTAGATATTTCCCATTTTTATGATACAAATTTCCCTTTTTCTATGATAATCTATTTTCGGAAAATTTGGTTATCTAACCAACTTTCCCGGAAAGTAGATATTTCCCATTTTTTATGATACAAATTTCCCGTTTTCTATGATAATCTATTTTCGGGAAAGTTGTTTATCTAACCAACTTTCGCGGAAAGTAGATATTTCCCATTTTTTATAATACAAATTTCCCGTTTTCTATTATAATCTATTTTCGGCAAATTTGGTTATCTAACCAACTTTCCCGGAAAGTAGATATTTCCCATTTTTTATGATACAAATTTCCTGTTTTCTATGATAATCTATTTTCGGGAAAGTTGTTTATCTAACCAACTTTCGCGGAAAGTAGATATTTCCCATTTTTATGATACAAATTTCCCGTTTTCTATGATAATCTATTTTCGGCAAATTTGGTTATCTAACCAACTTTCCCGGAAAGTAGATATCTATTTTTTTTATGATACAAATTTCCCGTTTTCTATGATAATCTATTTTCGGCAAATTTGGTTATCTAACCAACTTTCCCGGAAAGTAGATATTTCCCATTTTTTATGATACAAATTTCCTGTTTTCTATGATAATCTACTTCCCAAAATTAGGTAATATTTCCCCGAAAATACGAAAATCTACTTTCCCAAAAAGTCGATAATCTACTTTCCCGAAAATTAGAAAATCTATCTACTTTTCGGGAAAGTAGATAACCAACTTTCCCGGAAAGTAGATATTTCCCATTTTTTATAATACAAATTTCCCGTTTTCTATGATAATCTATTTTCGGGAAAGTTGGTTATCTAACCAACTTTCCCGGAAAGTATATATTTCCCATTTTTTATGATACAAATTTCCCGTTTTCTATGATAATCTGTTTACGGCAAATTTTGTTATCTAACCAACTTTCCCGGAAAGTAGATATTTCCCATTTTTTATGATACAAATTTCCCGTTTTCTATGATAATCTATTTTCGGGAAAGTTGTTTATCTAACCAACTTTCGCGGAAAGTAGATATTTCCCATTTTTTGTGATACAAATTTCCCGTTTTCTATGATAATCTACTTCGTAAAATTAGGTAATATTTCCCCCAAAATTCGAAAATCTATTCCCCCGAAAAATCGATAATCTACTTTCCCGAAAAGTAGAAAATCTATCTACTTTTCGGGAAAGTAGATAACCAACTTTCCCGGAAAGTAGATATTTCCCATTTTTTATGATACAAATTTCCCGTTTTCTATGATAATTTATTTTCGGGAAAGTTGTTTATCTAACCAACTTTCGCGGAAAGTAGATATTTCCCATTTTTATGATACAAATTTCCCGTTTTCTATGATAATCTATTTTCGGGAAAGTTGTTTATCTAACCAACTTTCGCGGAGAGTAGATATTTCCCATTTTTTATGATACAAATTTCCCGTTTTCTATGATAATCTATTTTCGGCAAATTTGGTTATCTAACCAACTTTCCCGGAAAGTTGATATTTCCCATTTTTTATGATACAAATTTCCCGTTTTCTATGATAATCTATTTTCGGGAAAGTTGTTTATCTAACCAAGTTTTGCGGAAAGTAGATATTTCCCATTTTTTATGATACAAATTTCCCGTTTTCTATGATAATCTATTTTCGGGAAAGTTGTTTATCTAACCAACTTTCTCGGAAAGTAGATATTTCCCATTTTTTATGATACAAATTTCCCGTTTTCTATGATAATCTATTTTCGGCAAATTTGGTTATCTAACAAACTTTCCCGGAAAGTAGATATTTCCCATTTTTTATGATACAAATTTCCCGTTTTCTATGATAATCTATTTTCGGCAAATTTGGTAATATTTCCCCCAAAATTCGAAAATCTATTCTGAAAATCGATAATCTACTTTCGAAATGAAAATCTATCTACTTTTCGGAAAGTGGAATAACTTTCCGGGAAGTAGATATTTCCCATTTTTATTACTAAATTTCCGTTTTGTAATTAATCTATTTTCAGGGAAGTTGTTTATCTTTCAACTTTCCGGAAAGTAGATATTTCCCATTTTTTATGATACAAATTTCCCGTTTTCTATGATAATCTATTTTCGGCAAATTGGTTATCTAACAACTTTCCGGAAGTAGATATTTCCCATTTTTTATGATACAAATTTCCCGTTTTCTATGATAATCTATTTTCGGAAGTTGTTTATCTAACAACTTTAGTAGATATTTCCCATTTTTATGATACAAATTTCCCGTTTTCTGAAGATAATCTGTTTCGGCAAATTTGGTTTATCTCCAACTTTCCCGGAAGAGTAGATATTTCCCATTTTTATGATACAAATTTCCGTTTTCTATGATAATCTATTTTCGGAAAGTTGTTTATCTAACTCAACTTTCGCGGAAAGTAGATATTTCCCATTTTTATGATACAAATTTCCCGTTTTTCTGAGTAATCTATTTTCAGGAAAGTTGTTTAATCTAACAACTTTCGCGGAAAGTAGATATTTCCCATTTTTATGATACAAATTTCCGTTTTCTGTGATAATCTATTTTCGGCAAATTTGGTTATCCTTCAACTTTCCCGAGTAGATATTTCCCATTTTTATTTCATTTCCGTTTTCTTTGATAATCTATTTTCGGATGGTTATCAACAACTTTCCCGGAAGTAGATATTTCCATTTTTTGTGATACAAATTTCCGTTTTCTATGATAATCTACTTCGTAAAATTAGATGTCTTCCCCCAAATTCGAAAATCTATTCCCAATCGATAATCTACTTGAAAGTAGAAAATCTATCTACTTTCGGAATGAATATAACTTTCCCGGAAAGTAGATATTTCCATTTTTGATAAATTTCCGTTTTCTATGATAATCTATTTTCCGGAAGTTGTTTATCTAACTCAACTTTCGCGGAAAGTAGATATTTCCCATTTTTTATGATACAAATTTCCCGTTTTCTATGAATCTATTTTCGGCAAATTTGGTTATCTAATAACTTTCCGGAAAGTAGATATTTCCCATTTTTTTATTATAAAATTTCCCGTTTTCTATGATAATCTATTTTCGGAAAGTTGTTTATCTAACTCTTCGTGGAAAGTAGATATTTCCATTTTGTGATACAAATTTCCCGTTTTCTATGATAATCTATTTTCGGCAAATTTGGTTTATCTAACAACTTTCCCGGAAAGTGAATATTTCCATTTTTATGATACAAATTTCCGTTTTCTGATAATCTATTTTGGCAAATTTCGTTTATCTAAATAACTTTCAGGAAGTAGATATTTATTTTATGATACAAATTTCCGTTTTCTATGATAATCTATTTTCGGCAAATTTGGTTATCTAATAACTTTCAAGTAGATATTTCCCATTTTTTATGATACAAATTTCC
>NW_024720910.1:0-20087 GCF_018991925.1 Homarus americanus | reverse complement strand
ATTAGCCCAATAAAGCACGCGAACTTCTACATATAATCAACACCTCACCCCACCAGGATTTCAACCAACGATCTTATAATTGTGACCGGGGAACGCTACCTCTGGGCCACAAGGACAATAAAAGCAGTCCTAGACTCTGCTATATTTCACACAAAGCCTGTTCAACGAGCTTATGGCGCCGTGAACCACTATAGGGGACTACCCGTGTCGCTTAGGTGATCAGAGCAACGTTTACCCAAATGCCGCTTCAAAACCCGAGGATCCATATATATTTCATTAGCCCAATAACGCACGCAGACTTCTACATATAATCAACGCCTCACCCCACCAGGATTTAAACCCACGATCTTATAATTGTGACCGGGGAACGCTACCTCTGGGCCACTAGGACAATAAAAGCAGTCCTAAACTCTGCTGTATTTCACACAAAGCCTTTTCAACGAGCTTATGGCGTCGTGAACCTCTAATGGGGACCACTCATGCCACTTAGGTGATCAGAGCAACGTTTTACCAAATGCGGCTTCGAAACAGGAGATTCCATATATATTTCATTAGCCCAATAAAGCACGCGGACTTCTACATATAATCAACACCTCACCCCACCAGGGTTTAAACCCAAGATCTTATAATTGTGACCGGGGAACGCTTCCTCTGGGCCACCAGGAAAAAAAAGCAGTCCTAGACTCTACTATATTTCACACAAAGCCTGTTCAACGAGCTTATGGCGCCGTGAACCTCTAATGGGGACCACCCGTGCCGCTTAGGTGATCAGAGCAACGTTTTACCAAATACGGCTTCAAAACACGAGGGTCCATATATTTTTCATTAGCCCAATAAAGCACGCGGACTTCTACATATAATCAACACCTCACCCCACCAGGATTCGAACCCATGATCTTCTAATTGTGACCGGGGAACGCTACCTCTGGGCCACCAGGACAATAAAAGCAGTCCTAGACTCTGCTATATTTCACACAAAGCCTGTTCAACGAGCTTATGGCGCCGTGAACCTCTAATGGGGACCACCCGTGCCACTTAGGTGATCAGAGCAACGTTTTACCAAATGGCTCGAAACAGAGAATCCATATATATTTCCATTAACGAATGAAGCACACGCTGGATTTCATATATAATCAACACCTCACCCCACAAGGATTTAAACCCAAGATCTTATAATTGGTGGATCAGAACGTACCTCTGGCCACCAGGACAATAAAACAGTCTTCAGATTCTACTATATTTCACATAAAGTTCATTTAACGAGCCATATGCCGTGAACCTCTAATGGGGACCACCCGTGCTGATTAGGGAAAGGATCAGAGCAACGTTTTACCGAATGCGGCTTCGAAACACGAGGATCCATATATACTCTAATAGCCCAATAAAGCACGCCACTTCCACATACATATAATCAACACCTCACCCCACCAGGATTCAAACCCACAATCTTATAATTGTGACCGGGGTATGCTACCTCTGGGCCACCAGGACAACAAAAGCAGTCCTAGACTCTACTATATTTCACACAAAGCCTGTTAAACGAGCTTATGGCGCTGTGAACCACTATAGGGGACCACCCGTGCCGCTTAGGTGATCAAAGCAACGTTTTTCCAAATCCGGCTTCGACACACGAGGATCCATGATATATTTCATTAACTCAATAAATAATGGACTTCTAAGCATATAATCAACACTCATCTCCACCAGGGATTGAAACCACGATCTTATAATTGGGGACCGGGAACAAGTACCTGGGCCAATAGGACAATAATAAAAGCAGTCCTAGACTCTGCTATATTTCCTCATACAAAGCCTGTCTATTTATATGCCGAACCTCTCATTAAGACCACCTGTGTTTAGTGACTAAGAGCAATGTTTTACCAAATGGCTTCAAACACGAGGATCCATATATATTTCTATTAGCCTAATAAAGCACGGACTTCTAAGTATATAATCAACACCTCACCCCACCAGGATTTAAACCCACGATCTTATAATTGTGACCGGGGAACGCTACCTCTGGGCCACCAGGATAATTAAAGCAGTCCTAGACTGTGCTATATTTCACAGAAAGCCTGTTCAACGAGTTTTTGGCGCCGTGAACCTCTAATGGGGACCACCCGTGCCGCTTAGGTGATCAGAGCAACGTTTTACCAAATGCGGCTTCAAAACACTAGGATCCATATATATATCATTTGCCCAATAAAACCCGCGGACTTCTACATATAATCAACACCTCACCCCACCAGGATTCGAACCCACGATCTTCTAATTGTGACCGGGGAACGCTACCTCTGGGCCACCAGGACAATAAAAGCAGTCCTAGACTCTGCTATATTTCACACAAAGCCTGTTCAACGAGCTTATGACGCTGTGAACTCTAATGGGACCATCCGTGCCGCTTAGGTGATCAGAGCAATGTTTACTAAACCGCCTAAAACACGAGGATCCATATATATTCTATTAGCCCAATAAAGCACCTGTGATTTACATATAATCAACACCTCAATTTCACCAGGATTTGAAGCCACGATCTTATAATTGAGACCGGGGAACGCTACCTCTGGGCCAACAGGACAATAAAAGCATTCGTAGGCTCTGCTATATTTCACACAAAGCCTGTTCAACGAGCTTATGGTGCTGTGAACCTCTAATGGAGACCACCCGTGCTGCTTAGGTGATCAGAGCAACGTTTTACCAAATGCGGCTTCAAAACACGAGGATCCATATATATTTCATTTGCCCAATAAAGCACGTGGCTTCTACATATAAACAACACCTCACCCCACCAAGATTCGAACCCACGATCTTCTAATTGTGACCGGGGAACGCTACCTCTGGGCCACCAGGACAAAAAAAGCAGTCCTAGACTCTGCTATATTTCAAACAAAGCCTGTTCAACGAGCTTATGACGCTGTGAACCTCTAATGGGGACCATCCGTGCCGCTTAGGTGATCAGAGCAACGTTTTACCAAATCCGGCTTCGAAACACGAGGATCCATATATATTTCATTAACCCAATAAAGCACGCGGACTTCTACATATAATCAACACCTCACTCCACCAGGATTCAAACCCACGATCTTATAATTGTGACCGGGGTATGCTATCTCTGGGCCACCAGGATAATAAAAGCAGTCCTAGACTCTGCTATATTTCACACAAAGCCTGTTCAATGAGCTTATGACGCTGTAAACCTCTAATGGGGACCATCCGTGCCGCTTAGGTGATCAGAGCAACGTTTTACCAAATCCGGCTTCGAAACACGAGGATCCATATATATTTCATTAGCCCAATAAAGCACGCGGACTTCTACATATAATCAACACCTCACCCCACCAGGATTCGAACCCACGATCTTATAATTGTGACCGAAGAATGCTACCTATGGGCCACGAGGACACTATAAGCAGTCCTAGACTCTGTTATATTTCACACGAAGCCTGTTCAATGAGCTTATGGCACCGTGAACCACTATAGGGGACCACCCGTGCCGCTTAGGTGATAAGAGCAACGTTTTACCAAATCCGGCTTGGAAACACGAGGATCCATATATATTTCATTAGCCAAATAAAGCACGCGGACTTCTACATATAATCAACACCTCACCCCACCAGGATTTGAACCAACGATCTTATAATTGTGACCGGGGAACGCTACCTCTGGGAAACCAGGACAATAAAAGCAGTCCTAGACTCTACTATATTTCACACAAAGCCTGTTCAACGACCTTATGGCGCGATGAACCTCTAATGGGGACCACCTGTGCCGCTTAGGTGATAAGAGCAACGTTTTACCAAATCCGGCTTGGAAACACGAGGATCCATAGATATTTCATTAGCACAATAAAGCACGCGGACGTCTACATATAATCAACACCTCACCCCACCAGGATTTTAACCCACTATCTTATAATTGTGACCGGGGAACGCTACCTCTGGGCAACCAGGACAATAAAAGCAGTCCTAGATTCTACTATATTTCAGAACAAAGCCTGTTCAACGACCTTATGGCGCCATGAACCTCTAATGGGGACCACCTGTGCCACTTAGGTGATCGGAGCAACGTTTTACCAAATCCGGCTTCGAAACACGAGGATCAATATATATTTCAATAGCCCAATAAAGCACGCTTACTTCTACATATAATCAACACCTCACCCCACTAGGATTTGAACCCACGATCTTATAATTGTGACCGGGGAACGCTACCTCTGGGCCACTAGGACAATAAAAGCAGTCCTAGACTCTACTATATTTCACACAAAGCCTGTTCAACGAGCTTATGGCGCTGTGAACCACTATAGGGGACCACCCGTGCCACTTAGGTGATCAGAGCACGTTTAACCAAATGCGGCTTCGAAACCCGAGGATCCATATATATGTCATTAGCCCAATAAAGCACGCAGACTTCTACATATAATCGACGCCTCACCCCATCAGGATTTGAAGCCACGATCTTATAATTGTGACCGGGGGACGCTACCTCTGGGCAACTTGGACAATAAAAGCAGTCCTAGACTCTACTATATTTCACACAAAGCCTGTTCAACGAGCTTATGACGCTGTGAACCACTATAGGGGACCACCCGTGCCGCTTAGGTGATCAGAGCAACGTTTAACCAAATGCGGCTTCGAAACAGGAGAATCCATATATATTTCATTAGCCCAATAAAGCACGCGGACTTCTACATAAAATCAACACCTCACCCCACCAGGATTTAAACCCAAGATCTTATAATTGTGACCGTGGAACGCTACCTCTGGGCCACCAGGAAAAAAAAGCAGTCCTAGACTCTGCTATATTTCACACAAAGCCTGTTCAACGAGCTTATGGCGCCGTGAACCTCTAATGGGGATCACCCGTGCCGCTTAGGTGATCAGAGCAACGTTTTACCAAATGCGGTTTCAAAACACGAGGGTCCATATATATTTCATTAGCCCAATAAAGCACGCGGACTTCTACATATAATCAACACCTCACCCCACTAGGATTCAAACCCACGATCTTATAATTGTGACCGGGGTATGCTACCTCTGGGCCACCAGGACACTAAAAGCAGTCCTAGACTCTGCTATATTTCACACAAATCCTGTTCAACGAGCTTATGGCACAGTGAACCTCTAATGGGGACCACCCGTGCCGCTTATGTGATCAGAGCAACGTTTTACCAAATCCGGCTTGGAAACACGAGGATCCATATATATTTCATTAGCCCAATAAAGCAGTCGGACTTCTATATATAACAAACACCTCACCCCACCAGGATTCAAACGCACAATCTTATAATTGTGACCGGGGTATGCTACTTCTGGGCCACCAGGACAATAAAAGCAGTCCTAGACTCTACTATATTTCACACAAAGCCTGTTAAACGAGCTTATGGCGCTGTGAACCACTATAGGGGACCACCCGTGCCGCTTAGGTGATCAGAGCAACGCTTTACCAAATGCGGTTTTGAAACATGAGGATCCATATATATTTCATTAGCCCAATAAAGCACGCGGTCTTCTACATATAATCAACGCCTCACCCCACCAGGATTTGAAGCCACGATCTTATAATTGTGACCGGGGAACGCTACCTCTGGGCCAACAGGACAATAAAAGCATTCGTAGACTCTACTATATTTCACACAAAGCCTGTTCAACGACCTTATGGCGCCGTGAACCTCTAATGGGGACCACCCGTGCTGCTTAGATGATCAGAGCAACGTTTTAGCAAATGCGGCTTCAAAACACGAGGATCCATATATATTTCATTCCCCAATAAAGCACGCGGCTTCTACATATAATCAACACCTCACCCCACCAGGATTTCAACCAACGATCTTAAAATTGTGACCGGGGAACGCTACCTCTGGGCCACTAGGACAATAAAAGCAGTCCTAGACTCTGCTATATTTTACACAAAGCCTGTTCAAGGAGCTTATGGCGCCGTGAACCTCTAATGGGGACCACCCGTCCCACTTAGGTGATCAGAGCAACGTTTTACCAAATGCGGCTTCGAAACAGGAGAATCCATATATATTTCATTAGCCCAATAAAGCACGCGGACTTCTACATATAATCGACACCTCACCCCACCAGGATCTGAACCCACGGTCTTATAATTGTGACCGGGGAACGGTACCTCTGGGCCACCAGGACAATAAAAGCAGTCCTACACTCTGCTATATTTCACACAAATCCTGTTCAACGAGCTTATGGCGCCGTGAACCTCTAATAGGGACCACCCGTGCTGCTTAGGTGATCAGAGCAACGTTTTACCAAATGCGGCTTCGAAACAGGAGAATCCATATATATTTCATTAGCCCAATAAAGCACGCGGACTTCTACATATAATCAACACCTCACCCCACCAGGATTTAAACCCAAGATCATATAATTGTGACCGGGGAACGCTACCTCTGGGCCACCAGGACAATAAAAGCAGTCCTAGACTCTACTATATTTCACACAAAGCCTGTTCAACGAGCTTATGACTCTGTGAACCACTATAAGGGACCACCCGTGCCGCTTAGGTGATCAGAGCAACGTTTAACCAAATGCGGCTTCGAAACCCGAGAATCCATATATATTTCATTAGCCCAATA
Organism: Homarus americanus; assembly: GCF_018991925.1. Classification (NCBI taxonomy): domain Eukaryota; kingdom Metazoa; phylum Arthropoda; class Malacostraca; order Decapoda; family Nephropidae; genus Homarus; species Homarus americanus. The sequence goes on along the minus strand of NW_024720910.1, from coordinate 13,492 downwards.
AAGCACGCAGACTTCTACATGCCGTCTTTCACCCCACCAGGATTTGAAGCCCGATCTTATAATTGTGACGGGGACGCTTTACCTCTGGGCCACCAGGACAATAAAAGCATTCCTAGACTCCTGCTATATTTCACAAAGCCTGTTCCAGCGGGCTTATGGCACATCGAACCTCTAATGGGACCACCCGTGCCGCTTAGGTGATCAGAACAACGTTTTACCAAATGCGGCTTCGAAACACGAGGATCCATATATATTTCATTTGCCCAATAAAGCATGCGGACTTCTACATATAATCAACACCTCATCCCACCAGGAGTTGAACCCACAAACTTATAATTGTGACCGGTGAATGCTACCTCTGGGCCACCAGGACAATAAAAGCAGTCCTAGACTCTACTGTATTTCACACAAAGCCTGTTCAACGACCTTATGGCGCCGTAACCACTATAAAGGGACTACCGTGTAAACAGGTGATCAGAACAACGTTTTAAATGCGGCTTCAAAAACCCAGGAGATCATATATATTTCGTGCTTAATAGCATGCGCAGACTTCTACATATAATCAACGCCTCACCCCACCAGGATTTCAACCCACGATCTTATAATTGTGACCGGGGAACGCTACCTCTGGGCCACCAGGACAATAAAAGCAGTCCTAAACTCTGCTGTATTTCACACAAAGCCTTTTCAACGAGCTTATGGCGTCGTGAACCTCTAATGGGGACCACTCATGCCACTTAGGTGATCAGAGCAACGTTTTACCAAATGCGGCTTCGAAACAGGAGAATCCATATATATTTCATTAGCCCAATAAAGCACCCGGACTTCTACATATTGTCAACACCTCACCCCACCAGGATTTAAACCCAAGATCTTATAATTGTGACAGGGGAACGCTACCTCTGGGCCACCAGGAAAAAAAAGCAGTCCTAGACTCTGCTATATTTCACACAAAGCCTGTTCAGCGAGCTTATGGCGCCGTGAACCTCTAATGGGGACCACCCGTGCCGCTTAGGTGATCAGAGCAACGTTTTACCAAATACGGCTTCAAAACACGAGGGTCCATATATATTTCATTAGCCCAATTAAGCACGCGGACTTCTACATATAATCAACACCTCACCCCACAAGGATTTAAACCCAAGATCTTATAATTGTGACCGGGGAACGCTACCTCTGGGCCACCAGGACAATAAAAGCAGTCCTAGACTCTACTATATTTCACAAAAAGCCTGTTTAACGAGCTTATGGCGCCGTGAACCTCTAATGGGGACCACCCGTGCCGATTAGGTGATCAGAGCAACGTTTTACCGAATGCGGCTTCGAAACACGAGGATCCATATATATTTCATAAGCCCAATAAAGCACGCCAGACTTCTACAGCATAGTAAACACCTCGCACCAGCATTTGAACCCACGATCTTATAATTGTGACCGGGGAATGCTACCTCTGGGCCACCAGGACAATAAAAGCAGTCCTAGACTCTGCTATGTTTCACACAAAGCCTGTTCAACAAGCTTATGGCGCCGTGAACCTCTAATGGGGACCACCCGTGCCGCTTAGGTAATCAGAGCAACGTTTTACCAAATGCGGCTTCGAAATACGAGGATCCATATATTTTTCATTAGCCCAATAAAGCACGCAGACTTCTACATATAATCAACACCTCACCCCACCAGCATTTGAACCCACGATCTTATAATTGTGACCGGGGAATGCTACCTCTGGGCCACCAGGACAATAAAAGCAGTCCTAGACTCTGCTATGTTTCACACAAAGCCTGTTCAACAAGCTTATGGCGCCGTGAGGGCCACTATAAGGACCACCAGTGCGGCATTGATCAGGCACGTTTAACCAAATCTTGACTTCGAAACCGGATCCATATATATTTCGTGGCCAATAAAGCCGCAGGCTACGCGCAATTGACGCCTCCCGCAGGATTTGGTAGATCTTATAATTTGTGACCGGGGATACTTCACCTCTGGGCAACCAGGACAATAAAAGCAGTCCTAGACTCTGCTATATTTCACACAAGCCTGTTCAACGGAAGGCATGGCGGCGCATGGGCCTGCCGGGGACACCCGTGACGCTTAGGTGATCAGGACAACGTTTTACCAAATCCGGCTCGGAAACACGAGGATCCATATATATTTCATTAGCCCAATAAAGCACGCGGAACTCTACATATAATCAAGAACCTCACCCCACCAGGATTTGAACCCACGATCTTATAATTGTGACCGGGGAAAGCTACCTCTGGGCCACCAGGACAAAAAAAGCAGTCCTACACTCTGCTATATTTCACACAAAGCCTGTTTAACGAGCTAATGGCGCCGTGAACCTCTAATGGGGACCACCCATGCCGCTTAGGTGATCAGAGCAACGTTTTACCAAATGCGGGTGCGAAACACGAGGATTCATATATATTTCATTAGCCCAATAAAGCACGAGGACTTCTACATATAATCAACACCTCTCCCCACCAGGATTTGAACCCACGATCTTTATGAACCGGCCAGAATTGTATGCTACCTCTGGGCCACCAGGACACTAAAACAGTCCTAGACTCTGCTATATTTCACACCGTCACTGTTCAACGAGCTTATGGCGCAGTGAACCTAATAGGGACCACCACGTGCGCTTGTGATCAGAGCAACGTTTGCAAATCCGGCTTGGAAACACGAGGATCCATAAATATTTCATTAGCCCAATAAAGCAGTCGGACTTCTATATATAACAAACACCTCACCCCACCAGGATTCAACCCCACAATCTTATAATTGTGACCGGGGTATGCTACCTCTGGGCCACCAGGACAATAAAAGCAGTCCTAGACTCTACTATATTTCACACAAAGCCTGTTAAACGAGCTTATGGTGCTGTGAACCACTATAGGGGACCACCCGTGCCGCTTAGGTGATCAGAACAACGCTTTACCAAATGCGGTTTTGAAACACGAGGATCCATATATATTTCATTAGCCCAATAAAGCATGTGGACGTCTACATATAATCAACACCTCACCCCACCAGGATTTCAACCAACGATCTTAAAATTGTGACCGGGGAACACTACCTCTGGGCCACTAGGACAATAAAAGCAGTCCTAGACTCTGCTATATTTCACACAAAGCCTGTTCAACGAGCTTATGGCGCCGTGAACCACTATAGGGGACCACCCGTGCCGCTTAGGTGATCAGAGCAACGTTTACCCAAATGCGGCTTCAAAACCCGAGGATCCATATATATTTCATTAGCCCAATAACGCACGCAGAATTCTACATATAATCAACGCCTCACCCCACCAGGATTTGAAGCCACGATCTTATCATTGTGACCGGGGAACGCTACCTCTGGGCCACAAGGACAATAAAAGCAGTCCTAGACTCTGCTATATTTCACACAAAGCCTGTTCAACGAGCTTATGGCGTCGTGAACCTCTAATGGGGACCACCCGTGCCGCTTAGGTGATCAGAGCAACGTTTTACCAAATGCCGCTTCGAAACTCAAGGATCCATATATATTTCATTAGCCCAATAAAGCACGCGGACTTCTCCATATAATCAACACCTCACCCCACCAGGATTTCAACCAACGATCTTAAAATTGTGACCGGGGAACGCTACCTCTGGGCCACTAGGACAATAAAAGCAGTCCTAGACTCTACTATATTTCACACAATGCCTGTTCAACGAGCTTATGGCGCTGTGAACCACTATAGGGGACCACCCGTGCCGCTTAGGTGATCAGAGCAACGTTTAACCAAATGCGGCTTCGTACCCCGAGGATCCATATATATTTCATTAGCCCAATAAAGCACGCAGACTTCTACATATAATCAACGCCTCACCACACCAGGATTTGAAGCCACGATCTTATAATTGTGACCGGGGGACGCTACCTCTGGGCCACCAGGACAATAAAAGCAGTCCTAGACTCTACTATTTTTCACACAAAGCTTGTTCAACGAGCTTATGACGCTGTGAACCACTATAGCGGACCACCCGTGCCGCTTAGGTGATCAGAGCAACGTTTAACCAAATGCGGCTTCGAAACCCGAGAATCCATATATATTTGATTAGCCCAATAAAGCATGCAGACTTCTACATATAATCAACACCTCACCCCACCAGGATTTGAAGCCACGATCTTATAATTGTGACCGGGGGACGCTACCTCTGGGCCACCAGGACAATAAAAGCATTCTAGACTCTGCTATATTTCACACAAAAGCCTGTTCAACGGGCTTATGGCAATAATGAACCTCTAATAGGGACCACCCGTGCGCTTAAATTGATCGATTTTACCAAATCCGGCTTGGAAACACGAGGATCCATATATATTTCATTAGCCCAATAAAGCACTTGGACTTCTACATATAATCAACACCTCACCCCACCAGGATTCAAACCCACAATCTTATAATTGTGACCGGGGTATGCTACCTCTGGGCCACCAGGACAATAAAAGCAGTCCTAGACTCTACTATATTTCACACAAAGCCTGTTAAACGAGCTTATGGCGCTGTGAACCACTATAGGGGACCACCCGTGCCGCTTAGGTGATCAGAGCAACGCTTTACCAAATGCGGTTTCGAAACACGAGGATCCATATATATTTCATTAGCCCAATAAAGCACGCGGACTTCTACATATAATCAACGCCTCACCCCACCAGGATTTGAAGCCACGATCTTATAATTGTGACCGGGGAACGCTACCTCTGGGCCAACAGGACAATAAAAGCATTCGTAGACTCTACTATATTTCACACAAAGCCTGTTCAACGACCTTATGGCGCCGTGAACCTCTAATGGGGACCACCCGTGCTGCTTAGGTAATCAGAGCAACGTTTTACCAAATGCGGCTTCAAAACACGAGGATCCATATATATTTCATTCCCCAATAAAGCACGCGGCTTCTACATATAATCAACACCTCACCCCACCAGGATTCGAACCCATGCTCTTCTAATTGTGACCGGGGAATGCTACCTCTGGGCCACCAGGACAATAAAAGCAGTCCTACACTCTGCTATATTTCACACAAAGCCTGTTCAACGAGCTTATGGCGCTGTGAACCTCTAATGGGGACCATCCGTGCCACTTAGGTGATCAGAGCAACGTTTTACCAAATCCGGCTTCGAAACACAAGGATCCATATATATTTCATTGCCCCAATAGAGCACGCGGACTTCTACATATAATCAACGCCTCACCCCACCAGGATTTGAAGCCACGATCTTATAATTGTGACCGAGGAATGCTACCTATGGGCCACGAGGACACTATAAGCAGTCCTAGACTCTGTTATATTTCACATAAAGCCTGTTCAACGAGCTTATGGCGCCGTGAACCTCTCATTGGGACCACCCGTGCCGCTTAGGTGATCAGAGCAACGTTTTACCAAATGCGGCTTCGAAATACGAGGATCCATATATATTTCATTAGCCCAATAAAGCACGCGGACTTCGACATATAATCAACACCTCACCCCACCAGGATTTAAACCCACGATCTTATAATTGTGACCGAGGAATGCTACCTATGGGCCACGAGGACACTATAAGCAGTCCTAGACTCTGTTATATTTCACACAAATCCTGTTCAATGAGCTTATGGCACCGTGAACCACTATAGGGGACCACCCGTGCCGCTTACGTGATAAGAGCAACGTTTTACCAAATCCGGGTTGGAAACACGAGGATCCATATATATTTCATTAGCCCAATAAAGCACGCGGACTTCTACATATAATCAACACCTCACCCCACCAGGATTTGAAGCAACGATATTAAAATTGTGACCGGGGAACGCTACCTCTGGGCAACCAGGTCAATAAAAGCAGTCCTAGACTCTACTATATTTCACACAAAGCCTGTTCAACGACCTTATGGCGCGATGAACCTCTAATGGGGACCACCCGTGCCGCTTAGGTGATAAGAGCAACGTTTTCCAAATCCGGCTTGGAAACACGAGGATCCATAGATATTTCATTAGCACAATAAAGCACGCGGACTTCTACATATAATCAACACCTCACCCCACCAGCATTTGAACCCACTATCTTATAATTGTGACCGGGGAACGCTACCTCTGGGCCACCAGGACAATAAAAGCAGTCCTACACTCTGCTATATTTCACACAAAGCCTGTTCAACGAGCTTATGGCGCTGTGAACCTCTAATGGGGACCATCCGTGCCACTTAGGTGATCAGAGCAACGTTTTACCAAATCCGGCTTCGAAACACAAGGATCCATATATATTTCATTGCCCCAATAGAGCAAGCGGACTTCTACATATAATCAACACCTCACTCCACCATGATTCGAACCCACGATGATATAATTGTGACCGAGGAACGCTACCTATGGGCCACCAGGACACTATAAGCAGTCCTAGACTCTACTATATTTCACACAAAGCCTGTTCAACGACCTTATGGCGCCATGAACCTCTAATGGGGACCACCGTACCGCTTAGGTGATCAGAGCAAGGTTTACCAAATCCGGCTTGGAAACACGAGGATCCATATATATTTCATTAGCCCAATAAAGCACGCGGACTTCTACATATAATCAACGCCTCACCCCACCAGGATTTGAAGCCACGATCTTATAATTGTGACCGAGGAATGCTACCTATGGGCCACGAGGACACTATAAGCAGTCCTAGACTCTGTTATATTTCACACAAAGCCTGTTCAACGAGCTTATGGCGCCGTGAACCTCTCATTGGGACCACCCGTGCCGCTTAGGTGATCAGAGCAACGTTTTACCAAATGCGGCTTTGAAATACGAGGATCCATATATATTTCATTAGCCCAATAGAGCATGCGGACTTCTACATATAATCAACACCTCACTCCACCAGGATTCGAACCCACGATCTTATAATTGTGACCGAGGAACGCTACCTATGGGCCACCAGGACACTATAAGCAGTCCTAGACTTTACTATATTTCTCACAAAGCCTGTTCAACGACCTTATGGCGCCATGAACCTCAAATGGGGACCACCGTACCGCTTAGGTGATCATAGCAACGTTTTACCAAATCCGGTTGGAAACACGAGGATCCATATATATTTCATTAGCCCAATAAAGCAGGCGGACTTCTACATATAATCAACGCCTCACCCGACAAGGATTTGAAGCCACGATCTTATAATTGTGACCGGGTAACGCTACCTCTGGGCCACCAGGACAATAAAAGCAGTCCTAGACTCTTCTATATTTCACACAAAGCCTGTTCAACGAGCTTGTGGCGCCGTGAACCTCTCATTGGGACCACCTGTGCCGCTTAGGTGATCAGAGCAACATTTTACCAAATGCGGCTTCGAAACACGAGGATCCATATATATTTCATTAGCCCAATAAAGCACGCGGACTTCTACATATAATCAACACCTCACCCCACCAGGATTTAAACCCACGATCTTATAATTGTGACCGGGGAACGCTACCTTTGGGCCACCAGGATAATTAAAGCAGTCCTAGACTGTGCTATATTTCACACAAAGCCTGTTCAATGAGCTTTTGGCGCCGTGAACCTCTAATGGGGACCACCCGTGCCGCTTAGGTGATCAGAGCAACGTTTTACCAAATGCGGCTTCAAAACACGAGGATCCACATATATTTCATTTGCCCTTTAAAACACGCGGACTTCTACATATAATCAACACCTCACCCCACCAGGATTCGAACCCACGATCTTCTAATTGTGACCGGGGAACGCTACCTCTGGGCCACCAGGACAATAAAAGCAGTCCTAGACTCTGCTATATCTTACAAAAAGCCTGTTCAACGAGCTTATGGCGCTGTGAACCTCTAATAGGGACCATCCGTGCCGCTTAGGTGATCAGAGCAACGTTTTACCAAATCCGGCTTGGAAACACGAGGATCCATATACATTTCATTAGCCCAATAAAGCACGCGGCTTCTACATATAATCAACACCTCACCCCACCTGGATTCGAACCCATGATCTTATAATTGTGACCGGGGTATGCTACCTCTGGGCCACCAGGACAATAAAAGCAGTCCTAGACTCTACTATATTTCACACAAAGCCTGTTAAACGAGCTTATGGCGCTGTGAACCACTATAGGGGACCACCCGTGCCGCTTAGGTGATCAGAGCAACGTTTTACCAAATGCGGCTTCAAAACACGAGGGTTCATATATATTTCATTAGCCCAATAAAGCACGCGGACATCTACATATAATCAACACCTCACCCCACTAGGATTCAAACCCACGATCTTATAATTGTGACCGGGGTATGCTACCTATGGGCCACCAGGACACTAAAAGCAGTCCTAGACTCTGCTATATTTCACACAAATCCTTTTCAACGAGCTTATGGCGCAGTGAACCTCTAATGGGGACCACCTGTGCCGCTTATGTGATCAGAGCAACGTTTTACCAAATCCGGCTTGGAAACACGAGGATCCATATATATTTCATTAGCCCAATAAAGCACGCGGACTTCTACATATAATCAACGCCTCACCCCACCAGGATTTGATGCCACGATCTTATAATTGTGACTGGGGAACGCTACCTTTGGGCCAACAGGACAATAAAAGCATTCGTAGACTCTACTATATTTCACACAAAGCCTGTTCAACGACCTTATGGCGCCGTGAACCTCTAATGGGGACCACCCGTGCTGCTTAGGTGATCAGAGCAACGTTTTACCAAATGTGGCTTCAAAACACGAGGATCCATATATATTTCATTAGCCCAATAAAGCACGCGGCTTCTACATATAATCAACACCTCACCCCACGAGGATTCGAACCCATGATCTTCTAATTGTGACCGGGGAACGCTACCTCTGGACCACCAGGACAATAAAAGCAGTCCTAGACTCTGCTATATTTCACACAAAGCCTGTTCAACGAGCTTATGGCGTCATGAACCTCTAATGGGGACCACCCGTGCCACTTAGGTGATCAGAGCAACGTTTTACCAAATGCGGATTCGAAACAGGAGAATCCATATATATTTCATTAGCCCAATAAAGCACGCAGACTTCTACATATAATCGACGCCTCACCCCACCAGGATTTGAAGCCACGATCTTATAATTGTGACCGGGGGACGCTACCTCTGGGCAACCAGGACAATAAAAGCAGTCTTAGACTCTGCTATATTTCACACAAAGCCTTTTCAACGAGCTTATGACGCTGTGAACCACTATAGGGGACCACCCGTGCCGCTTAGGTGATCAGAGCAACGTTTAACCAAATGCGGCTTCGAAACAGGAGAATCCATATATATTTCATTAGCCCAATAAAGCACGCGGACTTCTACATAAAATCAACACCTCACCCCACCAGGATTTAAACCCAAGATCTTATAATTGTGACCGTGGAACGCTACCTCTGGGCCACCAGGAAAAAAAAGCAGTCCTAGACTCTGCTATATTTCACACAAAGCCTGTTCAACGAGCTTATGGCGCCGTGAACCTCTAATGGGGGCACCCGTGCCGCTTAGGTGATCAGAGCAACGTTTTACCAAATGCGGCTTCAAAACACGAGGGTCCATATATATTTCATTAGCCCAATAAAGCACGCGGACTTCTACATATAATCAACACCTCACCCCACTAGGATTCAAACCCACGATCTTGTAATTGTGACCGGGGTATGCTACCTCTGGGCCACCAGGACACTAAAAGCAGTCCTAGACTCTGCTATATTTCACACAAATACTGTTCAACGAGCTTATGGCGCAGTGAACCTCTAATGGGGACCACCCGCGCCGCTTATGTGATCAGAGCAACGTTTTACCAAATCCGGCTTGGAAACACGAGGATCCATATATATATTTCATTAGCCCAATAAAGCAGTCGGACTTCTATATATAACAAGCACCTCACCCCACCAGGATTCAAACCCACAATCTTATAATTGTGACCGGGGTATGCTACCTCTGGGCAACCAGTACAATAAAAGCAGTCCTAGATTCTACTATATTTCACACAAAGCCTGTTAAACGAGCTTATGGCGCTGTGAACCACTATAGGGGACCACCCGTGCCGCTTAGGTGATCAGAGCACGTTTAACCAAATGCGGCTTCGAGGATCCATATATATTTCATTAGCCCAATAGCTTCGCGGACTTCTGCATATAATCAACACCTCACTTACCGGGATTTAAACCCAAGGATCTTATAATTGTGACGGGGGAACGCTACCTCTGGGCCACCAGGACAATAAAAGCAGTCCTAGACTCTGCTATATTTCACACAAAGCCTGTTCAACGAGATTATGGCGCCGTGAACCTCTAATGGGGACCACCCGTGCCGCTTAGGTGATCAGAGCAACGTTTTTACCGTCACGGCTTCGAAACAGGAGAATCCGCCCTTATATTTCATTAGCCCAATAAAAGCCTGGCGGAACCACATATAATCAACACCTCACCCACCAGGATTTAAACCCAAGATCTTATAATTGTGACCGGGGAACGCTACCTCCTGGGCCACCAGGACAATAAAAGCAGTCCCTGGAGCTCTATATATTTCACACAAAGCCCTGTTTTACTTGAAGCTTATGGCGCAAGTAATGAACACTCTAATAGGGACCACCCGTGCACGCTTAGGTGATCAGAGCAACGTTTCGAATCTTTGACTTCGAAACCGAGGATCGCCATATATTTCATTAGCCCAATAAAGCACGCGAACTTCTACATATAATCAACACCTCACCCCACCAGGATTTAAACCCAAGATCTTATAATTGTGACCGGGGAACGCTACCTCTGGGCCACTAGGACAATAAAAGCAGTCCTAGACTCTACTATATTTCACACAATGCCTGTTCAACGAGCTTATGGTGCTGTGAACCACTATAGGGGACCACCCGTGCCGCTTAGGTGATCAGAGCACGTTTAACCAAATGAGGCTTCGAAACCCGAGGATCCATATATATTTCATTAGCCCAATAAAGCACGCAGACTTCTACATATAATCGACGCCTCACCCCACCAGGATTTGAAGCCACGATCTTATAATTGTGACCGGGGGACGCTACCTCTGGGCAACCAGGACAATAAAAGCAGTCCTAGACTCTGCTATATTTCACACAAAGCCTGTTCAACGAGCTTATGACGCTGTGAACCACTATAGGGGACCACCCGTGCCGCTTAGGTGATCAGAGCAACGTTTAACCAAATGCGGCTTCGAAACAGGAGAATCCATATATATTTCATTAGCCCAATAAAGCACGCGGACTTCTACATATAATCAACACCTCACCCCACCAGGATTTAAACCCAAGATCTTATAATTGTGACCGGGGAAAGCTACCTCTGGGCCACCAGGAAAAAAAAAGCAGTCCTAGACTCTGCTATATTTCACACAAAGCCTGTTCAACGAGCTTATGGCGCCGTGAACCTCTAATGGGGGCACCCGTGCCGCTTAGGTGATCAGAGCAACGTTTTACCAAATGCGGCTTCAAAACACGAGGGTCAATATATATTTCATTAGCCCAATAAAGCACGCGGACTTCTACATATAATCAACACCTCACCCCAATAGGATTCAAACCCACGATCTTGTAATTGTGACCGGGGTATGCTACCTCTGGGCCACCAGGACACTAAAAGCAGTCCTAGACTCTGCTATATTTCACACAAATCCTGTTCAACGAGCTTATGGCGCAGTGATCCTCTAATGGGGACCACCCGTGCCGCTTATGTGATCAGAGCAACGTTTTACCAAATCCGACTTGGAAAAACGAGGATCCATATATATTTCATTAGCCCAATAAAGCAGTCGGACTTCTATATATAACAAACACCTCACCCCACCAGGATTCAAACCCACAATCTTATAATTGTGACCGGGGTATGCTACCTCTGGGCAACCAGTACAATAAAAGCAGTCCTAGATTCTACTATATTTCACACAAAGCCTGTTAAACGAGCTTATGGCGCTGTGAACCACTATAGGGGACCACCCGTGCTGCTTAGGTGATCAGAACAACGCTTTACCAAATGCGGTTTTGAAACACGAGGATCCATATATATTTCATTAGCCCAATAAAGCACGTGGACTTCTACATATAATCAACGCCTCACCCCACCAGGATTTGAAGCCACGATCTTATAATTGTGACCGGGGAACGCTACCTCTGGGCCAACAGGACAATAAAAGCATTCGTAGACTCTACTATATTTCACACAAAGTCTGTTCAACGACCTTATGGCGCCGTGAACCTCTAATGGGGACCACCTGTGCCGCTTAGGTGATCATAACAACGTTTTAGCAAATGCGGCTTCAAAACACGAGGATCCATATATATTTCATTCCCCAATAAAGCACGCGGCTTCTACATATAATCAACACCTCACCCCACCAGGATTCGAACCCATGATCTTCTAATTGTGACCGGGGAACGCTACCTCTGGGCCACCAGGACAATAAAAGCAGTCTTAGACTCTGCTATATTTCCCACAATGCCTGTTCAACGGGCTTATGGCACCGTGAACATCTAATGGGGACCACCCGTGCCGCTTAGGTGATCATAACAACGTTTTACCAAATGCGGCATCGAAACAGGAGGATCCATATATATTTCATTAGCCCAATAAAGCACGCGAACTTCTACATATAATCAACACCTCACCCCACCAGGATTTCAACCAACGATCTTATAATTGTGACCGGGGAACGCTACCTCTGGGCCACTAGGACAATAAAAGCAGTCCTAGACTCTGCTATATTTCACACAAAGCCTGTTCAACGAGCTTATGGCGCCGTGAACCACTATAGGGGACCACCCGTGCCGCTTAGGTGATCAGAGCAACGTTTACCCAAATGCGGCTTCAAAACCCGAGGATCCATATATATTTCATTAGCCCAATAACGCACGCAGAATTCTACATATAATCAACGCCCCACCCCACCAGGATTTAAACCCACGATCTTATAATTGTGACCTGGGAACGCTACCTTTGGGCCACCAGGATAATTAAAGCAGTCCTAGACTGTGCTATATTTCACACAAAGCCTGTTCAATGAGCTTTTGGTGCCGTGAACCTCTAATGGGGACCACCCGTGCCGCTTAGGTGATCAGAGCAACGTTTTACCAAATGCGGCTTCAAAACACGAGGATCCACATATATTTCATTTGCCCTTTAAAACACGCGGACTTCTACATATAATCAACACCTCACCCCACCAGGATTCGAACCCACGATCTTCTAATTGTGACCGGGGAACGCTACCTCTGGGCCACAGGACAATAAAAGCAGTCCTAGACTCTGCTATATCTTACAAAAAGCCTGTTCAACGAGCTTATGGCGCTGTGAACCTCTAATGGGGACCATCCGTGCCGCTTAGGTGATCAGAGCAACGTTTTACCAAATCCGGCTTGGAAACACGAGGATCCATATACATTTCATTAGCCCAATAAAGCATGCGGCTTCTACATATAATCAACACCTCACCCCACCAGGATTCGTACCCATGATCTTATAATTGTG
>NW_024720909.1:30000-31071 GCF_018991925.1 Homarus americanus | reverse complement strand
CGCGCCCCCACACACACACACACACACACACACACACACACACACACACACACACACACACACACACACACACAGTACAAGCAAAATCCACGCGAATACGGATACTGTATAACTCACATAAAAGGACCAACAAACAAACAAAACAAACACATGACTATCTCAATAAAATGCCCCAAGTTTCCGATTAGATAATAAAATACAAGTTTGTAAACGTCTAATTGGCTTGACTTTGTGACTTAATGAATGGTTACGTTATGGAGGGGCGGTGATACTCGACCCACCCAAGGAGAGGCTGTGACCTTGGCTGTGACCCTGAATGTGACCTTGGCTGTGACCTTGACCTCTGACACAGTGAACTAGTTGTGGTGAATGGACGCATGGAAGACGGGCGGAGGGAAAGACAGCCATGGGGAAAAAAAAACAAAGACGAATTTACGAACAGACGGACAGACGTATTTACGGACGAACTAAGAGACGAATTTACAGAGAGACGGAAGGACACATTTACGGACACACGGATGAAGGAATTTACGAACAGACCTCACGGGTAGAGAACGGACACTCCAACAGAAAGACAGAGCGAACCCAACACACAGCTGACTGACTCAACGAAGCGATGGTCAACATAATTATTTAACACAGAGCAATGATTACCACCTTGACTCAAGTATCATTACCCAAATTACAAGTCGCCATCGGAAATTGCAATCTAATATCAGGCGAAATTGAACCTCCATAAATTACTACAGTTTAAGGAGAGGCTTTAGTAACCTATGATAAAGTGGTGAGGAAGGACTGCAGGATACGAGAGTCCTATACTGTAGGATTTTTTTTATTTTAAAGATCCTGGCGATGATAGTGTGGTGACTGACAGGGGATAACTCGTCTTCACCTGTCGCCAATGGCTTGTACTCACGGCGCCCCAATATCACACACTCACGATACACTTGAAAACTTGAGTACGAGAGAGAGAGAGAGAGAGAGAGAGAGAGAGAGAGAGAGAGTACACCCCCCTCCCAACAACAGGAACAATAAATGAGAGGAGACAGAAGGGTGAAACTGAATATAAAA
>NW_024720909.1:0-25000 GCF_018991925.1 Homarus americanus | reverse complement strand
TAATGACATCATCATAATGTAGCGTATTAATAACAAAAAAATAAACAGGACTCCGGTGGTGGTCCTGGTGGCCGAGGGGAGGAGAGATGGGGAGAGGGGAGATAAAGTGAGGGTTGAAAGGGGAGATAACGTGAGGGGAAAAGGAGAGATCAAGTGAGGGGAAAAGGGATACAAAGTGAGAGGAAAGGTGAGATGGGGAAATGGGACAAAGTGGGGGGAAAAGGGAGATAAAGTGAGGGGAAAAGGGAGATGGAGAACTAGGGATGAAAGGGTAAAAGAGGAGGAAGAAAGATTGGGTCCTCCTCCTGCTCCCCGTACTGGTGGCCCGCATCCTCTGTAATTGTGTGTTAATTCTTATCTTTCCCCTCACCACCACCCGCACTTTCCCCTCTCTCTCTCTCTCTTCCTCATTATCCCCTCTTCTTCATTATCCTTCTATTCCCCTCCATTAACTCTTCTCTCTAATGCTACGGTCATCTTCCCCTTTCCCTCAATATTTGTTTCAGTTACCCATTGTATTTAGTTTCTATTGTGTCCCGTTTTCCTTTAGACTCGAAATTCCAAACATATGGGAAAGACTTTAAATAATGTCTTGATTATTAATATATTAGTATGTATAAAAGTATTTGTTTCATAATGTAAACTTTGTAGAATGTATTTTTATTTTTTGTACAGTTATGAAGGACTGTAAGAAGCAGGTGTGAAGTATAAGAAGAAATAGAAATTATATGTTGATGAAACAAAAAAATATTGGAACATTTTTGTTTTGGCGAAGCTCTCTCTGTGGCTAGGTTGAAGAGGATAGGAGGGTCAAGCTTGTGTGGTGCATATTTATTTATTATTATCTGGGCAATCATAGATAATTATGGTGTTAACTAAAGTATATTATGTTCATTATAGTCTAAAGAATATTATAGTAGTGAGAAAGCATTGTAATTGGTGGAGATAACAATATTTTGAGTGAATTGATTTGTGGCCTTTTGTAGATGTATGGATGGAGAGCACATATTATATTTTGGTGTTAAATATATTTTGTTATGTTGTTTAAACCTGTGTTTTGATTAAGCCAGTTTTAATGAAAACAGTGGTATTGAAATAAACACCTGTCAGGAGGTTGTTAGCCAGAAATAAGACAAGGGTCTGTGTTTAAAATTTAACCTCTCTGTTAACAGAAGCTGTTATTTCAGTCTCCTCTGATATAATGGGCCTATGGGCGGACTATACATCCTCTAGTGAGTCCTAGAAGGTTGTAACACTAAATAATTATCTCTTTCTCTTATTTTTGTTCATTCATTTTGTTTTCTCTTCAGTCCCCTCATGTCTTACCTCACCATCACTACACCTCCACTCATTACCACTCATGTCTTACCTCACCATCACTACACCTCCACTCATTACCACTCATGTCTTACCTCACCATCACTACACCCACTCATTACCACTCATGTCTTACCTCACCATCACTACATCTCCACTCATTACCACTCATGTCTTACCTCACCATCACTACATCTCCACTCATTACCCCTCATGGCTATTTTAAAGTGTTATACCCAGGTATTACCATTCCTGTATATATGTGACATTAGTGCAGTAAGAGTTGTAAGCAGGATTTGCTCTTTAGGTATTTTAATGGAATAATCATACAAATAACATTATATTATACTTTATTTTTAGTTTACAAAAAAAAATGGTGATTAGTAATCATTTTCATTTGCCAACAGTTTTCAGGCGGTAAGCCTTGGCCATGGCCCGGGACTGTTGGGCAGCAGCTTTACGGGCTTCTGCAACTCTGTTTTTTGTGGGCCCAAGGTATTCTTGGCCTGGCGATGCTTAGTGGCCAGGGCCTGTTGGGCAGCAGCCTTACGGGGCACCACCTTGGGAGCTTCCACGACGGCAATCGCCCGAGGAGCGTCCTTGAGGGCGACCTCCTGGAGAGCTTCCACGACGGCGACCTCCTGGGAAGCTTCCTCGGCGGCGACCTCCTGGGAAGCGTCTTCGGCGGCGACCTCCTGGGAAGCTTCCTCGGCGGCGACCTCCTGTGAAGCGTCTTCGGTGGCGACCACCAGGGAAGCTTCCTCGGCGGCGACCTCCAGGGAAGCTTCCTCGCCAGCGACCTCCAGGGAAGCTTCCTCGCCAGCGACCTCCAGGGAAGCTTCCTCGGCGGCGACCTGCAGGGAAGCTTCCTCGGCGGCGACCTCCAGGGAAGCTTCCTCGGCGGCGACCTCCAGGGAAGCTTCCTCGGCGGCGACCTCCAGGGAAGCTTCCTCGGCGGCGACCTCCAGGGAAGCTTCCTCGGCGGTGATCTCCAGGGAAGCCCTTCGGCGGCGACCAGGAAGCTTCTCGGCGGGTGATCTCCAGGAAGCTTCCTCGGCGGCACCTCTTAGGGAAGCTTCCTCGGCGGCGATTCCAGGAAGCTTCTCGGCGGCGACCTTCAGGAAGCTTCCTGGGGGCGACTCTCCAGGGAAACTTCCTCGGCGGCGACTTCCACGGAAGCTTCTCGGCGTAGAATTTCAGGAAGCTTCTCGGCGGCGACCTCCAGGAGCTTCTCGGCGGCGACCTCCGCGAAGCTCTCGGGGCGATTCCCAGGAAGCCGGCGTTCCTCGGCGGCGACCTCCAGGGAAGCTTCCTCGGCGGCGACCTCCAGGGAAGCTTCCTCGGCGGCGACCTCCAGGGAAGCTTCCTCGGCAGCGACCTCCAGGGAAGCTTCCTCAGCGGCGACCTCCAGGGAAGCTTCCTCGGCGGCGACCTCCAAGGAAGCTTCCTCGGCGGCGCCCTCCAGGGAAGCTTCCTCGGCGGCGACCTCCAGGGAAGCTTCCTCGGCGGCGACCTCCAAGGAAGCTTCCTCGGCGGCGACCTCCAGGGAAGCTTCCTCGGCGGCGACCTCCAGGGAAGCTTCCTCGGCGGCGACCTCCAGGGAAGCTTCCTCGGCGGCGACCTCCAGGGAAGCTTCCTCGGCGGCGACCTCCAGGGAAGCTTCCTCGGCGGCGATTTCCTGGGGAGCGACCTCGGCGGCGACAGCCTGGAGAGCGACCTCGGTGGCGACAGCCTGGGTAGCGTCACCCATAGTGGGGCAAATGCCCAGGTGTTTGTTGACTTTCGCCAGCGCCTTGGTACAGAAATTATGACAAATCTTCAACGTTTCTGTGTCAAATTGTTCTTTTGTAAATAATATCTTGAACTTGAACAACTCCAATGGAGGATACACCACATATTGAAATGTTTCGTATCCCTTCTTGGTTTGTTTTCCGCTCAAGGCAGAGTAGTAAAACATTATCCCTTTGTCTGGGATATCTGTCAACTTTTTTACCTCTTGTCGTAGGTAGATACATGCTTTAACCACCGTAGTGTTATTGTTTCTGAGGTATTCTAGATCAGCTAATTTATCCAACACAAAGTCTAAGTTTGTGTTGGGGGGAATCTCTAGACTCACCCCGAAACCCACAACCCTTACACAACTTATATTTGTGTAAGCTTGTGTCAGCTCGTCGTCCATGTGACGGAGTTTGCTGGCAGCTTCTTGGAGGAATTTTTGGCGCTGATCTTCCATTTTAACAAGTATAAATGTTTTATAGATATATGATAAAGGCACCAGGTACATACTGTAGTTGATTCAGAATCCTGTGAAAGAATGTAGTAAGAGGCTTAATGCGGTTGGAACTTTAGTGATATGTTTAGTGATGATGTTAATTGTGTAGTGATGACGTGAGCTATAGTGATGATGCGAGCTATAGTGATGATGTTTCATGATGCTATGAACTGTGTAGTGATGATGAAACTTTAGTGATGATGTTAATTGTGTAGTGATGATGTGAGCTATAGTGATGATGTTTCATGATGCTATGAACTGTGTAGTGATGATGGAACTTTAGTGATGATGTTAATTGTGTAGTGATGACGTGAGCTATGGTGATGATGTGAGCTATCGTGATGACGTGAGCTATAGTGATGATGTGAGCTATAGTGATGACGTGAGCTATAGTGATGATGTTTCATGATGCTATGATCTGTGTAGTGATGATGGAACTTTAGTGATGATGTTAATTGTGTAGTGATGACGTGAGCTATAGTGATGAGGTGTCATGTTGCTATGAACTGTGTAGTGATGATGTGAACCATAGTGATGACGTGTCATGATGCTATGAACTGTGTAGTAATAATGTGAACTGTGCAGTGTTGATGTGAACTATAGGGATGATGTGTAGTGATGATGGTCGCCATGAACACCTCATGGAAGTGAACGTGTCCTCTTCTCTGTTACGGAAATAATGTAACACAATGGGCGACTTAAGAGTATCCGACCCCTGGCCTCTGAGTGTACCGACTATCATTAAGACATAATTCACGATTCACAACTTGGTGGTGTTTGTCGGAAGTATTTCTATATTTACCTGCGTCGTATGAGGGATCACAAGCATCTTTATAATTTCCAGCAGAAAATCCAGAAATAAGTTGTGTCTCGTCAAGTGATCTCGCTCAGGCCCTTTCACCTTGGCAACCCCTCCGAGTCGAGTATGATTGTCAGCTACAGCAATTAAAACATGAAATGATGGAGATGTGTTAGTGCGTAGTTAGCCTCGCCTCCGCCGCCGCTCCTCATGAACCCTGGCGCTTACCGGACGTTGTTTTCACTGAAGCTTTTCTCTCCCCTCCCAGTGGTCCTCACTCATGCTGCCTTCATGTCGGCTCGTTTACCAGACTGTTTTAATATGCAGCGCTTCGGATGACTCATTATACACACTGTGAAGTAGCTCACAAAATCTCCTCCTGAAGGTTTCCATTAAAGTGTTTTAGGAGGTCTCTCGCACTTGCTGGCAACAGGTTAGGGAGGCTCTGGCCCCTATGTTTACAGTGAACTGTTCTATCCCCTCCCCACCGTGTCTCTCTTCGTTAATTAACCCAGCTGTAGGTAAACGGTCAACAAGTAACTGTACACCATGTCGTACCTGGCCCCCGCCACCGCACACTCACCAGCCCACCAGTGGCAGACAGCGCAAGATGTAGAGAGGAAACTCAGGCGATAATTCACCAGTGTCAACACACGTTCTTGCTAGTTCAGCTGTGGCACCTCTCCCCTCTTCCCTCCCTTCCTTCACTTTCCTTTCTTTCTTGCTTTCTATCCCACCTGCTCATCAGTATTTGCCAATCCCGTCTTCTTTTTCTCCCACTCCCCTACCAGGACCGTGCAACACCTGTGCCGTATCAACATCCTTCCCCTGGAATGTATATCTTGAGATACTTGTTCCACCTAAAGAACCTTCTGCCATTTGCTGGAGACAACTTCCCTGATTTGTGCGCCAGGGAGATGATGATGATGATGGCTTGGTTCCGTCATGCTCTCGGCAGCACCAATCACCTCGCTCTTGTTACCATGTGAATGCAGAGTTATCAGGATTCATCAAGGTGGCATTCACGCAGGCAATTCCTACGCAAAAACAAATTCCTCCGGGTTGGAGCCAACTTGGTGGGCATCACAGGAACTGGGCGGTGAATTGGACGAGGCTTGAAGCTCGGGTCTGAAGTAGCTCTCTGTTTGCTCTACAACTCAGCCTTTCTTGTGAATAGCGCACCCCAGTTACAACACTTGACTTGTATCAATGTCATGATGTTTGTCTTTCCGCGCCGTCTGTTTGTTTAAATTGGTTTCAAAAACGTCCACTGCCCGGGTCCTGTTGTAAGAACAACCTCTTGGACTTATTTGTTCTGCTCTCGTTTCGTTATGCAAATGTACGTTTCTCTTTGTTGCTGGATCATTTACCGAGTCTTACAAGACAAAGTGAACGTTTTCGAGACCTTGATAAACTGCCCCGCTGTACTGGTGAGAGAAACTGCCCACGTCATCTCCCCACCAACACATTCCTCAGACACGGTCCAGGTTTCCTAAGACGTGTAAGTTGATCTAACGTTACGTAACTGAAGGTTTAACTTAAGACCAAGGATGGTCGCCAAAATAACATGGAAATAACCTTCACACCACCAGAAGAGGACGTTTTCTGTTACCCTTCGTTTAAAGAACATTTATGGTGTGGTCCTTACAGGCTCCACACCTCGTTCATTACTGCCTCCTCACTATTTCAACACATTTCCTCCACATTCAATTCCGACCCAATTTTCAAGTCTTTACTGTCTCTTCTGCACAATCCCATCTTTCGTCACCTGTCCAAAAGTGCTGTTTGTTTGTGCAGTGTTCAGAAGAAGTTATTATTGACATCACCTGAAGATTAGCCACCCCAGCTCATTTCACCTTAAGATTGACCTCCCTAACGCTACCTGGTGGTTAGTTTAGGTTGATTATTCCTAAGTGAAATAAACTGGGGTGGCTAATCTTCAGGTGATCAAAAAAATTGCCTGTGCGCTTCAGCTTCTAATAAAGTTTGGAAAATGGATTACTGGAAGTTTATAAAAGAACGGTTAATTTAAAAGAATTTTATCAGTGACGGTATAGTTATAATATCCCCTTTAAATTTTCATCTTTGCTAAATATTAATCATCATATTTGTATTATAATTAAGATGTTATAGGTAAAAAAAAAAGTTTACATACAAAAATCCGTAGAAGTAAAACCACGAACGATCAAATATTTAAATTACCAGAAACTTACCCTCATCATTCAGTCAACAGGCGAATAAAAATCTGTAAAATATTAAATAAATACAATTTAAAAATCCGAGCTTTGTCAGTCCTGCCCTCACAAGATCAGGTTTCCAAAAAACTGTAAAAAGAAAAAATCAAACGTTTTAAATAACTTTGTTGGGAATACTAGGGGAAAATATATAAAGTGGGGGTATTTTCCCTAGTAGTACGGCGCTTACAACATGGATACGGACGGACGCCTGAACGAGAGCATAGACGTAGTTCGCTCTTTGGTTACGCATCGTACAACTAAATAACCGGAGAAAAGATTAACGAACTATTAATAAAGTTTTCAATCTAATGGTTGAACTATGAGCTTTAGTTGCGTTGTGTAAAAACTGTAGCGGGGAGGAGAGGTGGGCGTGGTCCAGCTCTCTCTATCACTACCACCACCACTACCACCGCCGCCACCACTACTACTACCACCACCGCCACCACCACTACTACTACTACGACCACCACCGCTACTACTACCACCACCGCCACCACCACCACTACTACTACCACCGCCACCACCACTACTACTGTTACCACCACTAGCACCAGCACATCTGCCGTAGTCACCACAGCCAGCAGTATGTTCAGTAGCCGCGTCCTCTGTCATTACCCAACTTCCTGTATAATAATATTTTATCGACGATACTGACCCGACAGTACCGTCTTCGTCGCCGCCTCCGTCGCAAAATTTGCCACGACTATACTCACTGCCACCGACCGCAACACCGCACTTACCACCGTTATTTCTGAGTCTTCCACCACCACCACCACTAACATCACTATCCTTACTACCACCACCATCATATCTATCACCACAACCACCGCTGCCACCACCAATAACATCACTACCCTTACGATCACCATTTCTACCACCAATACATCTACCACTGTCACAACACTTGCCACCACCACAACCACCACTACTACAACCATCACAATCAACACCACAACCAGTCAACCACTACTACTCCCACCGCCTACAACACCATCACTAACCTCTCCTCCCCCTGGTGCTGTGTGCTGGTGGGAGATAATTAAGTTGGGTGGGGAGAGGAGGAGAGGAAGGCCAGACATGGGCTGATTGGCTGCTGGGGGAAGTGGGGGAAAAGTGAAATATTTTGAAAGAATTAGAATGTTGCTCGAGTATAAATTTGCTGCTCCCAGTAAAAGAGCCTAAAATGGTTGCCTCCTCTCAGCGCCGACTGGCTAACTCAACCTGTGTTATGTAGGGGGGGGGGGCAGGGGGCAGTGGAGGGAGAAAACAGCCCAGGTTATACTGTATGTATGTAAGACGCTCCTCGGGCGATTGCCGCCGTGGAAGCTCCCAGGGTGGTGCCCCGTAAAGCTGCTGCCCAACAGGCCCGGGCTATGGCCAAGGCTTACCACCTGAAAACTGTTGTCAAATCAAAGTGATTACGAATCACCATTGTTTTCGTTTTTTTGTAAACTAAAAATAAAGTATAATATAATGTTATTTGTATGATTACTCCAGAAAAATACACCACCAAGTTGTGAATCGTGAATTATGTCTTAATGATAGTCGGTACACTCAGAGGCCAGGGGTCGGATACTCTTAAGTCGCCCATTGTGTTACATTATTTCCGTAACAGAGAAGAGGACACGTTCACTTCCATGAGGTGTTCATGGCGACCATCATCACTACACATCATCCCTATAGTTCACATCAACACTGCACAGTTCACATCATTACTACACAGTTCATAGCATCATGACACGTCATCACTATGGTTCACATCATCACTACACAGTTCATAGCAACATGACACATCATCACTATAGTTCACATCATCACTACACAGTTCATACCATCATGACACATCATCATTATAGTTCACATCATCATTACACAGTTAACATCATCACTAAACATACACTAAAGTTACATCATCACTACACAGTTAACATCATCACTAAAGTTTCATCATCACTACACAGTTAACATCATCACTACACAGTCCATAGCATCATGAAACATCATCACTATAGTTCACATCATCACTATAGCTCACGTCATCACTACACAGTTAACATCATCACTAAAGTTTCATCATCACTACACAGTTCATAGCATCATGAAACATCATCACTATAGTTCGCATCATCACTATAGCTCACGTCATCACTACACAATTAACATCATCACTAAAGTTCCATCATCACTACACAGTTCATAGCATCATGAAACATCATCACTATAGCTCGCATCATCACTATAGCTCACGTCATCACTCCACAATTAACATCATCACTAAACATATCACTAAAGTTCCAACCTCATTAAGCCTCTTACTACATTCTTTCACAGGATTCTGAATCAACTACAGTATGTACCTGGTGCCTTTATCATATATCTATAAAACATTTATACTTGTTAAAATGGAAGATCAGCGCCAAAAATTCCTCCAAGAAGCTGCCAGCAAACTCCGTCATATGGACGACGAGCTGACACAAGCTTACACAAATATAAGTTGTGTAAGGGTTGTGGGTTTCGGGGTGAGTCTAGAGATTCCCCCCAACACAAACTTAGACTTTGTGTTGGATAAATTGGCTGATCTAGAATACCTCAGAAACAATAACACTACGGTGGTTAAAGCATGTATCTACCTACGACAAGAGGTAAAAAAGTTGACAGATATCCCAGACAAAGGGATAATGTTGTACTACTCTGCCTTGAGCGGAAAACAAACCAAGAAGGGATACGAAACATTTCAACATGTGGTGTATCCTCCATTGGAGTTGTTCAAGTTCAAGATATTATTTACTAAAGAACAATTTGACACAGAAACGTTGAAGATTTGTCATAATTTCTGTACCAAGGCTCTGGCGAAAGTCAACAAACACCTGGGCATTTGCCCCACTATGGGTGACGCTACCCAGGCTGTCGCCACCGAGGTCACTCCCCAGGCTGTCGCCGCCAAGGTCGCTCCCCAGGAAATCGCCGCCGAGGAAGCTTCCCTGGAGGTCGCCGCCGAGGAAGCTTCCTTGGAGGTCGCCGCCGAGGAAGCTTCCCTGGAGGTCGCCGCCGAGGAAGCTTCCCTGGAGGTCGCCGCCGAGGAAGCTTCCTTGGAGGTCGCCGCCGAGGAAGCTTCCCTGGAGGTCGCCGCCGAGGAAGCTTCCCTGGAGGGCGCAGCCGAGGAAGCTTCCTTGGAGGTCGCCGCCGAGGAAGCTTCCCTGGAGGTCGCCGCTGAGGAAGCTTCCCTGGCGGTCGCTGCCGAGGAAGCTTCCCTGGAGGTCGCCGCCGAGGAAGCTTCCGTGGAGGTCGCCGCCGAGGAAGCTTCCCTGGAGGTCGCCGCCGAGGAAGCTTCCCTGGAGGGCGCCGCCGAGGAAGCTTCCTTGGACGTCGCCGCCGAGGAAGCTTCCCTGGAGGTCGCCGCCGAGGAAGCTTCCCTGGAGGTCGCCGCCGAGGAAGCTTCCCTGGAGGTCGCCGCCGAGGAAGCTTCCCTGGAGGTCGCCGCCGAGGAAGCTTCCTTGGAGGTCGCCGCCGAGGAAGCTTCCTTGGAGGTCGCCGCCGAGGAAGCTTCCCAGGAGGTCGCCGCCGAGGAAGCTTCCCTGGAGGTCGCCGCCGAAGACGCTTCCCAAGAGGTCGCCGCCGAGAAAGCTTCCCTGGAGGTCACCGCCGAAGACGCTTGCCAGGAGGTCGCTGGCGAGGGAGCTTCCCTGGAGGTCGCCACCGAAGACGCTCCGCAGGAGGTCGCCGCCGAAGACGCTTGCCAGGAGGTCGCTGGCGAGGAAGCTTCCCTGGAGGTCGCCACCGAAGACGCTCCGCAGGAGGTCGCCGCCGAGAAAGCTTCCCTGGAGGTCGCCACCGAAGACGCTTCCAAGGAGGTCGCCGCCGAGGAAGCTTCCCAGGAGGTCGCCGCCGAGGAAGCTTCCCAGGAGGTTGCCGTCGTGGAAGCTCCCAAGGTGGTGCCCCGTAAGGCTGCTGCCCAACAGGCCCGGGCCAATAAGCCTCGTCAGGCCAAGAATACCTTGGGCCCACAAATAAACAGAGTTGCAGAAGCCCGTAAAGCTGCTGCCCAACAGTCCCGGGCCATGGCCAAGGCTTACCGCCTGAAAACTGTTGGCAAATGAAAATGATTACTAATCACCATTTTTTTTGTAAACTAAAAATAAAGTATAATATAATGTTATTTGTATGATTACTCCATTTAAATACCTAAAGAGCAAATCCTGCTTACAACTCTTACTGCACTAATGTCACATATATACAGGATTGGTAATACCTGGGTATAACACTTTAAAATAGCCAACTCTCAGACACAAAAAAAAAATTGTCTTGCTGCCCAGGCACTTTCCTAGTTTATGGCCAAGAATACCAGGGATAAGACCTTTGTGTGTGTGTGTGTGTGTGTGTGTCGACCTGTGGTGTAATGGTTAGCCAGTGCAGTTGGCGAGTTGTCCGGTCTTCTCAGACTATTCCTTGACACTGGGTCATGCAGCTCGTTAGCTTAGGGTGTGGTTGTTGTGTTGGTGACAGCTTCTACACCTTAAACAAATTCACGCCTAGGTGGCCCTGGGGCCGGCCATCCTAGATTTCAAGGGGCTTCCATTATTATTATATTATATTATGTATGTATGTATGTGTATGTATG
This sequence comes from Homarus americanus, assembly GCF_018991925.1. Taxonomy (NCBI): domain Eukaryota; kingdom Metazoa; phylum Arthropoda; class Malacostraca; order Decapoda; family Nephropidae; genus Homarus; species Homarus americanus. The sequence continues at coordinate 13,757 of NW_024720909.1, read as the reverse complement.
TCTGGCTGGTAGGGTGACCATTGTACTTTCGCTCGTGTGTGAGAAGAGATTAAGCAGACGTTCCTTCACCGCTCTCTTAATCCCTTGAGTACAGTAAATTAGCTCTCAGTGAGTAAGCTAATTTTAATTCCTCGAGTACGATGACTCAACCCTTTCAGTATAATGCTAACCCCCTGAGTACAATGAATTAGCCCAGTGCGTATGATAACCACTTGAGTACAACGACTTACCCACTTGAGTATGATAACTTAATCACTTGAGTACGATGATCTAACCCCTAGAGTAGGATATCAACCCCCTTGAGTACGATATCAACCCACCTCACTGAACATGATGTCTTAATCACCTGAGTACGATGACTTAGCCACCTCAAGTACCAGTTATCCCTTTGAATACGATGAACCTATCTCCAAGAGTATACGATGACATGGTAAGCAGGGAATTAAGTCATCGTACTCAAGGGATGAAGACAAGAAAAAAGATACACAGCGCTCACACGAAGCTCTATAGCAAGGGTAAAGGGACACAAGAGCTCATATTAAAGCCCTAGGTGGATAGAATGAAGGAACAGAGCGCTCATCTTCAAAGGTTAGGTTAGGTTAGGTTACTCACATCACCACCAACAATACCCTCCAGAAGTGCTCACAACCCAACAACAACTCAGGGACTCACAACACCTTATAATGAGGAGGAAGGAGTTGTGGGCCTCGGCAGCAACTACACTTACACCACACCACACCACACCAAACCAAACCACACTACACCACACTACACTACACCACACTACACTACACCACACTACACCACACCACACTACACCACACGGCCAAAAATCTCACTGAATACACACAAAAAGATGCGCCTTAATCTCACAACTAAAAAATTATGCCGTTTTCGGGGGTAGCGACCGTGCGTTCAGGTAAAGACTGTAGTGCATTAAAAGGGAGGAGGAGGAGGAGGAAGAAGAAGGAGGGGTGGAGAGGGGTGGAGAGGAGGAAGAGAGGTGGAGAGGAAAAAGAGGGAGTGGAGGAGAGGGGGTGGAGGAGAGGGGGTGGAGGGGAAGGAAAAGAAGAGGGGGTGGAGGAGAGGGGGTGGAGGGGAAGGAAAAGAAGAGGAAGAGTGGGAACGAAAAAGGAGGTGGAGGAGGAGGAGGAAGAGGAAATAAGGGATGTTGATGAGAACGTGAAGAGGGGAAGAGGAGAAGGATAAGGAAGTGGAAACGAAAGGGAGGAGGAGGGTAAAATAACCAAAAGACAAAGAAGAAGAGGGACATTGAAGGAGGAAGATAACTCGTATGCATGCAACAAAACACGAAACTATTAGTCCTCCTCCTCCTCGTCCTTCCCTCTTCTCCCTCCCCCTCCTACTTCCTCCCTAGGCTAAATCATCTCCTCCTTCCTGAATCCTGCAGTCTTCCTCCTCCGTTAGCTAAGTCACCTTCTCCTCCCTTCCTCCTTCTTCTTCCTCTTCACCACTCTCTCCCCCTCCTTCCTCTTCCCCCTCCTTCCTCCTTTTCTTCCTCTTCACCACTCTCTCCCCCTCCCTTCCCTCTTCCTCCTTCTTCTTCCTCTTCACCACTCTCTCCCCCTCCTTCCTCTTCCCCCTCCTTCCTCCTCACCACTCTCTCCTCCTCCTCCTCCCTGGGCTAAGTCTTCAAGATGGCAGAGGCTTAAAAGAATCAGGACACAAGACTCCACACTACAACATGCACCTCCTTCACCGCCTTCGTCACTAGTGCGTTGAGCGTCGGGAACTAATGAACTACTGAAGGAGGAGAGGAACTGGCTTTAAAGTGTCAGCCTCCCTACTGTCGAGGAGAAAGAAAGAAAGAAAGAGAGAGAAAGAAAGAAAGAAAGAAAAACAACAAACACAAAAATGTCAACATAAATATATAATAGGAAACCAAGATGGGGAGGGGTTAGAGGGGGTGGGTGGGGGTTGAAGGTGGGGGGTTAGGGGTTGAGGGGTTTAGGACGGGGGTTATAGGGGTGAAGGTGGGGATTGGGGGGTAGGGGGTTGGAGGGTGTGGGTTAGGGAGGGACATAATTTGCTTTGTTTTTGTTTAACCTTCTCACAAACACAATAATAATATATAAATAAAAATGGTTTGCTAATCATGTCATCTAAGTGTACATACGGATAAGGTAGAGTGAGTGAGTGAGACTTTTTTAACGATGTGGAATTTTTCTGGCTTATGATGTGAATAGAGGTCATGAATGTAAAGACAAATTGATGATGATGATGATGATGAGGATAATGATAACTCTGACAATGAAGACAATAATGATGATCACAATGATGATAACGATGATAATAACAATGATGAAAATGAGAATAATAAAATAATAATGACCATGAAAAAAGTAAAACAATGATGACGACAAAGTTCACACACACACACACACACACACACACACACACACACACACACACACACACACACACACCGTCATATATACAAGAGCTATACCAAAGAAAATATGGCAACACACCACCACCTTCATCCTCCCCGCTCCTGAGAGAGAGAGAGAGAGAGAGAAGACGTGAGGCAACAACTTTTAAAGAGTCGGTTAAAGGGAGTTGAAAGTTCTTGAGACTGATTTGGGGTGAAGGGGAACACACACACACACACACACACACACACACACACACACACACACACACACACACACACACACACTATCAGATTTAAAGCAAAACTGAATCTTCACTACACAATAAGACGACACACATCAACATCACTACGTCTCTCTCCCTTTACCTCTGACCTGCAGAGTCGACTCAACCAGACGGAAAAAGACGAGCAACTCTTTTCACTAAATTGAATTATGCCAAAACATTGCAGCAGCAGGACCGAGAGAGAGAGAGAGAGAGAGAGGAAAAGAATAGAAAGCAGACGGGGATAAAAACTAGCTACAAATGGGAGGTTAAAACAAGAGGACGCCAAAACAAGGGGAGAGAGAGGAAGGGCGCAGAAGGGATAGGAGGAGTAAGGAAGTGGAGAGGGTAAGAGGGGAAGGGAGAGGGGAGGAGAGGAGGGAGGGGAGGCAGCAGCCAGAGCGTCACTTAGCCCCTGATGACACCGACTCACACAAGGTTCAACGTTCATAATTACGATGTCTTGCATTTGGTCCTAGACGAGGGAGGGGAGGACGAGGGAGGAAGAGGGAGATAGGGAGAGGAGAAGGAAGGGGAAAAAGGATAGAGATTGGGGAGAAGGAGGATGGGGAGGTTGGGGAGGGGTGGAAGGGAGAATGAGTGGGGCGGAGGGAGGAAGAAGGAGGGAGAAGGAAAGGAGGAGGAGGAGAAGGAAAGGGGGAGGTGGAGGGAGGAAGGGAGAGAAAAGGAGGAAGGGAAAGATGTGTAGGAGGGAAGGTTGGGGAGGAAGATGGTAGGGAGGGGAGGAAGGGGTGGGAAGGGGAGGGGGAGGGAGAAGAGGAGAAGGGGTAAAGGCAACAGAAGTCGCAGAAAATAAGTTGATAAAAATCCGTCTTACTCACGAACGTCCACACACACACACACACACACACACACACACACACACACACCCCCAACCACAAACCTAACCTAACCACAAGATGCTGCAGTAATTCCGGGAAATCTTTCTTTACAAACGTCCATCAACACCTAACTATAAAGAGACATCTCATAAGACAAACTATTCATATAATCCTGGTAAATGGGGTGAGAGGGTCGCCATTAATCCTCACGTATTATCAGTCACAGAGGAGAGTGGGAGACGAAGAAGGTACTGTGCTGATATCTCTCCAGTTTCTCTCTCTCTCTCCCTCCATCTCTCGAGTCTCTATCTCCCTCCTCCCTCCATCTCTCGAGTCTCTCCCTCTCTCTCCCTCCAACCATCTTTCGAGTCTCTCTTTCTCTTCATCCATCTCTCGAGTCTCTCTCTCTTCATCCATCTCTCGAGTCTCTCTCTCTTCATCCATCTCTCGAGTCTCTCTCTCTTCATCCATCTCTCGAGTGTCTCTCTCTTCATCCATCTTTCGAGTCTCTCTCTCTTCATCCATCTCTCGAGTCTCTCTCTCCCTTCTGCCGCCACCAACTTAATCTAGGTATTTACATTCGCCTGGGAGGGATTGTAAACCTTTCAGGAAATATAAGAACACGTTATATAATGATCACCTGAAGATTAGCCCCCCCCAACCCTCCCTCCCTAGCCTATTGTACCTCATGATCAAACTAACGGTAACCTAACCTAACTCTAACCAAACCTAACCTAACCAAACCTAAGACCCACAGGTAGCGTTAGGGTGTTTAATCATCAGGTTAAAACTGTTTATGTATACTAATAAAAAAAATGCAACTGGTTCTGTAAAATTACTGAACAAAGAAACATCGCAAAACAGCCCCCTAAAACAGCTATGTAATTAAACAAAACTGGACTAAACCCAACGACAGACTTCAATAAATAAAACAACCCCATAAAACAGCTATGTCACTAAACCAAACTGGACTAAACCCAACGACAGACTCATAAAACACCTATGTAACTAAACCAAACTGAACTAAACCCAACGACAGACTCATAAAACACCTATGTAACTAAACCAAACTGAACTAAACCCAACGACAGACTCATAAAACACCTATGTAACTAAACCAAACTGAACTAAACCCAACGACAGACTCATAAAACACCTATGTAACTAAACCAAACTGAACTAAACCCAACGACAGACTCATAAAACACCTATGTAACTAAACCAAACTGAACTAAACCCAACGACAGACTCATAAAACACCTATGTAACTAAACCAAACTGAACTAAACCCAACGACAGACTCATAAAACACCTATGTAACTAAACCAAACTGAACTAAACCCAACGACAGACTCATAAAACACCTATGTAACTAAACCAAACTGAACTAAACCCAACGACAGACTCATAAAACACCTATGTAACTAAACCAAACTGAACTAAACCCAACTCCACAATTCAATACAGTCTGTGGAGTCGCTGTAGTACAAGTAAACAAACCGCTGTCTGGACCTGTCTCAACAAAACACATACACAACCGTCAACAGAGATTAAGTTTAAAGCGGCGGGGAAACACACACACACACACACACACACACTATACAAAACATACACAAGTTTCTCCCATAAAACACCTCCCCCCCCCACAAAAATAATACAATATTTACAGGCCTTACACGGAAAACACATTAACACACCATAGTGACCCCAAATTACAGGCCGTGGATATATACTTTATTTACATAGACCCCGACAAGGGAAACCAGCGTGCAATGTAACACAACTGGACTCTCACTATTTACTCCACACCGCTGTTAGAATCATCAAAATACCCAGACTGTGAAAGCAGAAATTAGGAATCCAAATACAGACCTTCTTGTGTGGTGAATCTCGAGATGTTTAACACGTTGCATTTACATAACAACTTGGGTGGGTGGTGGGTGGAATGGGGGTGGTAAAGTGGACTAAGGCTCTCTAGCTAGAAGACCTAAAGAGAGAGAGAGAGAGAGAGAGAGAGAGAGAGAGAGAGAGAGAGAATCCCGAGATTGGCTCAAGACGATGTTTTGTTAATCTTACAGCAAGAGAAAAAGTCAAGGTATATCTTTCCACAGAGTTGTTCTCCCTCTAGTGTTGCTTCCCCCCAGTGTTGCTCTCCTCCCCCTAGTGTTACTTTAAGATACATAATTATTCTAAATTCTACAAAATCTAGCAGCCCCTGTCATTAAAAAAAAAAATCCTACACGGCTACAAAAACAGCTGTCTACTTGGCTTAGTCTTCCTCACGCTCGTCTTAGTTTCGACAGGAAGATACGAAACACTTACATATAAAATAAATAAATAAAACCTGAAATGATACGGCAATTATACGTTCTTCAGTCTAAACCCTTCGTCCTCTCGTGTAAATAAAAACATTCTACTTTGTACTGTGCCTCAACAAACTTACCTCTGGGTACGTCTGGGAGAACCGAATAAGTCTTTACTCACATCAGAGGAAGACGCACTGATGATTCCAAGAAATTCAGTTAACTATTTTAATTAATACTCTTCATCCTTAATGACACATGGGGTAAGTTTAAGAACAGCAACATAGTAAGGTTGTCAGACACTAACATAACTAGAGTAAACGTCAAAAGCCCCCAAGTATTCCACCTACCGGTAGAGAAGACAAGGCAAATTATGGTTCAACCTGTCGTGAAGTTCAAAAGCGAACCAGAGAAATACCTCAAAAGGTTTCTAATAAGTCAACTCAAGAGTATCACCCACCACCAGCCCCCACACAGCCCTGGAGACCAACAACCTACATAAGTGGATTCTCAAAAATTTCGTCGGTAAACTTTTTCCTCGTAACTATGACTCACAGAACACATCTTGTTACGGCAGAAGCTCGATGCTATTCTGAAGCCAATTTCGCCCGCCGTCTTTTCAGTCGTAGTTTAAAGTGAGTCACTTCGATGCGTTCTCCTCCTTTTCATTTGAATCATTTTCTTGTTTCTCCTTCATTACCATTCCTCGTCTTGTCCATAACTCTCGCCACCCATCCCCTCCTCCCCACCCATTCATCCACCCCTAAAAACCACCCACCCACCCCACCAAGGCCCCCAGGCACCCACCCTCCCCTCACATGGACGACACAACACAGTTGGTCCATTAACAAACTCGGGAGGCGGGCGGCCCCGTACACACTCGCCGACTCAACAGTTTTACATCTTTCTTATAAACGGAAGTGCGTGGGGATGAGGATGGGGTAGGGGGGTGGGGGGCGGGGGACGGAGGGGGTGGGGGAGTGAGGGGGAGGAGGGTGGAAGAGGAAGGAAAGGGGGAGGGAGTTATAATCGACGAGGGAGGGACGGAGAAGAAAGGTAAATGCAGGAGGAGAGAGACAGACGGAGAGCTTGGGGTGAGTCTCTCATAAAAACAGAGCACACACACACACACACACAGAATAGAAAGACACAGTTTCTATGGTACACGTCCACACTTAACACAAGGTATGACTTTAACAGTGAGGTAATGGACACTGGATGAGGGAAGGCAGATGACGCTACTGCTGCCTTGCCAACACCTTCCTCAAGTCTCGCTCTCTGCCTCTGGACCCACCAACACCCTCACAGGTTCTTACGTTAGAGAGCCTTCCATCATGACCAGATTCTCACAGTTTAGTCAATTTAATTTATTTTTTCCTTTACTTCCCGGCCAGGCGTCTCGGATTCTTGGGTTGAATTATTCCTTCTGTTTAGGTATAACTTTGGGTCCAGAACTCCAAAAGATTCATAAATTTAGTGGGTAACATGAAGATTAGGCACCCAAGTTTATTTCACGAGATGACTAATACCCTGCCGCTAACTTAACCAAACCTAACTTAAATTAATCTAACCCTGCCGCTAACCTAACCTCACCAAGCCCAACCTAACCTAATCTAACCCCTTCCAAGTAGCATCAGGGTGTTTAATCTTCAGGTGATACAAGCTAGGGCACCTAAATCTTGACGTGATCCAGTATAATTTGTGCCCTGAGCTTCAGTATATACCAAGATGGAGATGAAAATGGCGTCGGGAATGTACTCAAGACTCCACCGTAACTATGGATGCACTCTTGTATCTCTCCAGTCTTATTAACGGATTGTTCTGTGTTCTTCGTTGTTCTTCACTTCTTCCCTGTCTACCCATCCCCCCCTCCTTCTCACCCATTCTTCATTCCATCTTTCTCTCCCCGTTTCTCCCCATCAGTCTCACAGCCCCTTCCTCATATTTCTCTCAAAGATAATACCTCACTTCCCCCTCCCTCTCTCTCTCACCCTTTCTCCTTCTCCCTCCATCCCTCCCTCACCCTCCTACACTCCCTTACTCTCACACCCACCCCTGCCCCCAAAACCCTAATTCCTTCCTCACTCTTCTTCACCCCCAGCCCACACTCTCCCTCACTACCCCCATCCCTCCCTCACCCTCCACCCCGTCCCACCGTCAACCTTTCCCAGCCGCCCTTCCCACACAGGCCCTCACAAATATGTCCTCTCCTCCCTCCACATTAAAGGACCTGCCCGCCTGAACGATCTTATCTGAAATTTGAGGGTTTTAACCAGACGATCTTCTGTCCAGATAAACAAGATGGCTGAGGATGACACTGTCGGGTTGGAGATGACACTGTCGGGTTGGAGATGACACTGTCGGGTTGGAGATGATGACACTGTCGGGTTGGAGTTGACACTGTCGGGTTGGAGATGGCAATGTCAGGTTGGAGATGATGACACTGTCGGGTTGGAGATGACACTGTCAGGTTTGACACTGTCGGGTTGGAGATGACACTGTCGGGTTGGAGATGACACTGTCGGGTTGGAGATGATGACACTGTCGGGTTTGAGTTGACACTGTCGGGTTGGAGAAGGCACTGTCGAGCTAAAGATAGCACCCAGTTATCAAGACGACCACCCAGTTACCATGACGACCACCCACTTTGCGGCCGATACCCTTTTGCATGACAGCCACCCACTTTGCATGACGACCACCCACTTCCCGCGACGACCACCCACTTTTGCATGACGACCACCCAGTTATCAAGACGACCACCCAGTTACCATGACGACCACCCACTTCCCATGACGTTCCACCCTAATGTTTAAAGGAGGGATATTATACACGACGCCACGCCCATTTAGTCTATCTCCCTACTAACTCATAGCCCGACGTCTTCCACCCACTCAGCCCAAAATCCCACTCACTTAACATGACATACCGCCCACTCACAGCTCGACGTCCCACCCACTCGGCCCAAAGACCCACCCACTCACCGGACGCCACACCGACTCACAGCCCGACGCCTCACCCACTTAACATGACACACCGCCCACTCACAAGCCCAACGCCCCACCCACTTAGCGTGACGCCCCCGCCCCAGACCACTAAGCGTGACGATGGGCAAGACGCAATTGGCCACGAGAACGGTGAGGCGGGTGATGGCGGGATCTGGGACGATAAACTGATTACCTAATGTGCGAGGCTCCGTCAGGGGGGACACCCAGACGCCTTCATTAGACGGTACCAGCACACCCTATAACACCCCCCCCCCACCCACACACACACACCCATCCACACATCTTTCTTTAACTGTCCTTATGCACACTCCAACACACTCCTCCATCACAACACCCACTACACATACCCCCACCACAAAGGGCTCCACCAACACCTAAGCTTGCACCATCACCATACGCTCCTCCATCACCATACGCTTCACCATCACCATACGCTCCTCCATCACCATACGCTCCTCCATCACCATACGCTCCACCATCACCAAACGCTCCTTTATCACCATACGCTCCTCCATCCACATCCCTCACCTCACAGGAAGAAGGGCTCGATAAATGAAGGAGGCAAGAAAGTGAAGGAGAGAGGAGATTCAACAGATGAGAGGGAAAGAAAAGTGACAAAAGAGGGAGACGAACTTAAGTGATGAGAAGGGAAGGCAAGGAGAGAGAGAGGGAGAGAGAGGGAGAAAGAGAAGGGGAGAGAGAGGGAGAAAGAGAGGCACACACACAAACAGGATATACGGAAAGAGGTTGAGGAAGAAAGTGGGAAGAAAAAGGGAGAGAGGGAGGGAATTAACTAAGAGAGGAGAGAAAAGGAAGAGGAGAAAGGGGAATGAAACGGGAAGGGATAAAGGGAGGGAATGAAGGAGAGAGAGGTGATCCAACACTGCACCGCAACACAACACAACGATGACCCCACACCCCACCTGCCCCTAACTGACCAACACCCCACCTGCCCCAAACTGACCCACACCCCACCTGACCCTAACTGACCCACACCCCACCTGCCCCTAACTGACTGCTCAAAAGTTCCCCCTCCCCCTTCCAACACGTCTCATTGTACAAAGTAATAAGCCCCGCACCAATGCAGCTCTGATCATCTCTTGGTTTCCTCTTATATCTTCTTAATACTAAACCCCCACCATAAAAACACCCGCTCTCGTAAACACCAAACAAATTAACATATTGACGACCTTCACAGAGGAAATCAATACTGCGAAATAGGATAATGAAATGGCGTAATTATTCTACGGTAATTATTGGTAGGAATTAGTAGTGGGAGAGTTGGTCGTTATAACAAGTTGCTGTACGCCCTTATGATGTACCACGCTCATTTGGATCTCCTGAAGATTAGGCACCCCAGCTCATTTTATCCGTTGGCAAGGTGTGAGGTAGACAGGTTGGCAAGATGGCAGGTATTGAGGCAGCCAGGTAGTGAGGCAGGGCGGCAGGTGATCATCAAAAGGGCAGTCATCGAGGGCGAGACAGGTGGCCCCGGGGTAGTGATGAGGGAGGTAAGGTGACGCCCAGCTGAGGTATGGCTGCTGCTCCCTCCCAGTACCTCACATCTCTCTACCTCTCAATCCCTCACACTTCTCTACCTCTCAGTCTCTCACACCTCTCTCCCTCTCTCTCTCTCTCTCTCTCTCTCACCCAACACACACACACACACACACACACACACACACACACACAGTCAAATGTAAAGTCGACCAATGGTTCCAAACACCTGTACTGCTCACCAAGGTTAAGCTGTTAGGTCATCTAGGCGTTTTAATCAAACATAAACCTTACCAGTACTCTCTCCAGAAGCCGTACAACTTAACCACGTGTTACCTGAAGGTCAATCCTGGGTTTTAAATACCTGATCAAACCGACAATACCTTACTATCACCACTCGAGTAGAACACAGACTCCAACCCTGTAAGCTGGTAGTCCTAGATGTCCAACTATGGTATAATTCACACAAAAATTTACCTGAACTTTACCTGGGGATCAATTAGGTGGTACAGATCACAGTAAGAACCAGAATTTTAAGGATTTTATACAGTAAATTTCCTTCTCTTCTCCTCACTAGAGATAAGAGAACTCATCCGGGCACGACAGAGTCACAGTGCAGTTTCAACGCCATTCTGACCGCTATCTCATTTCCCTTACCCTGAGTTGAGGCAAGAAGATGCGTTCCCACAGCTCCAATTACGGGAGAAATTCATCGTACGGATTACTGGGAATCCTGCCGTAATGCACCACATCTCCAACACCCCCGCTCCACCATTTACCTGCGAGAAAAAATATGAAAATTAGTTTACGTTTATCAGAGAATGGAATTACGTACTAAACTTTTTTTTCTTTTGTTATTAGATTTCCCTTTGGTACTCGTCCTATTTCCCTTGATATTTTTTCCTAAAGCATTTTAATTTGTACTTTATAACGTCAAACCTCAGCATCTATCAATCCAGACCCCCACCCCTCCCCCGCCCCGCCCCTCCTCGTCCCGCCCCGCCCCTCCTCGTCCCGCCTCGCCTCGCCCCGCCCGGCCTCGCCCCTCCTCGTCCCGTCTCGCCCTGCCTCGCTCATTACCTTGTGCTGACCATCCGAGAGAAACATCAATATAAGCCACTTACTGTACTCTCCTCCCTCCATACCTCTCCCCTTCCTCTCCTCCTGTAACCACTAAGTTGGGCTACACGTCTAAATAACCTCACTACCCACCAATTACGTACACTCCACCTACCCAACCATCACCCAATTATACACCATCACTGATCATCCACCCACCCAACCAAGACCCCCCCCCATCACCCACCTCAACCACAAAACCATCCACCACCACAACCACACAACCCTCCACCCTATCCTCACCACCCATCTTAACCTACACCCTATCAACCACAAATCAAACTTCCTCGGTACAGCCTCCACCAGCCAGATGTTGCCTGCCGCTCTCCCTCACTACCAACCCTGCTCACTCACTCACCAGACACCACCACCACCATCCAACTACTACAGCTTTTTCACCCATAAGAAATCATTAAGGATAACTAACGCACCGGATGGAGTAACCCGGCACCACTATTACACCAAGTACATAACAACATTCCTCGCAGCGTATGGAAGAGGCTTGGCCACCGTGGACCTGATGAGAGAGAGAGAGAGAGAGAGAGAAAGAGAGAGAGAGAGAGAGAGATGAACCCCGAATACAAGAGGAATAAAAGATAGGTATAAAAGAGCACAAATATAAACACCCTGTATCTACATGAACAGTACACTGAACAATAATGTCACCCCCTTCCCTCCCCCGGGGTCAAACAGTAGACAGCTTTGGACATCCATTCCCTGCACATGCCTCCACCACCCTCCCCGGGCCAAACAGTAAATACACCTTCCAAACAATAATATCCCCCCCCCCATCACCCAGAGCCAACAGTGGACACCCTCGCCAGATATTAATGATGAGGTGGAGAGAGGGAGGCAGCGACCAGGTGACCCGGATATCCGGCAGCCAGCTCACCCACAATTAATGACACTCTGTCAGAAGTGTCACAGTGCGCGGGTGGGTAGGCGGGCGGGCGGTCGGACGGGCGACTGGGGCGGGTGGGGCGGGAGCAGACGGTTGCGTGACAGGCCGCCATCACACACCCCAAAACTCACACGCACTTCACCTTCACTCCCTCATCATCATAGAGGAATTAAAGCGATGGTCAAGTTCATACAGTTGGCAACAAGAGAGAGGCGGTGCAGGACGACCACCACCCTCCTCGCCTCACAGCTGCTGCACGGTGTACTGTGTCCACACAACTGACTATACAGTACAGTACACCATGTAATCTCACAAACACACATAATAATACATATCAAATATTCACCTACAAATGACAGGTTACCTTGGTTTGAAATACAATTATGTCGCAGACTCTCTTTTTTCCTTGAATTACGGGACTGCCATTGTAGCACCAAGTGAGTTCATTGACGACAAAAAAAAATATACTAAACTCAATTTCGCGGTGATAATTTCCTAGCCAGTGACGACCACCAAATAGACGTGAGGTGATGTTTGTACCCAGCAGCCCACACCCACCTTACCCCTCCCACCCCACTCCAAATTTTGACCCCGTGTCCAAGCCTCACTAATTCCCTAGACTATTACACGACACCTACATTCCGTCTCGCTTTGACCAGCAGGTTCACGCGGTGTCCATCTGTACTTAAGTGAAACATTCCAGACACGAGCTCCACCTTCCAGCTTGACGATGCCTGCCAGCGGTCACCTTCCATTCAAAAAACAAAACAAAAAAGATTCAGGAAAGGTCACCAATTTTTCACAGATGTCGTACGAGAGATTTCTTATGTGTGATGACGGTCGTTCTTGTTGCTCCGTAATATTATCCAACTTACCAGACCCAGCAACTAAACCACCGTGACAGAGAATATCCTTCATAGCTTTCCATCCTTCCATCGAGGCACACACACACACACACACACACACACTATAAATCATCATACTCTGCGTCAGTGAGGGCTGCTCGGCTTCAAGTAAGGCAAAAAAAAAAGGTTCTTTCACTGATTACGTAGCGCGCGATTAGCATTCATAAAGCTGCTGACGCATCAATAAGCCAGCGACTCACGATCAACAGTGAAGCATCAACAACATAGCAACAAATCCAACAACAGCCCAGTGTAACAATAACACAGTCCACCCTCACCAACAATAACAAACACTCCAACAACAAAAACATTCCAACAACATCAACAATACGCCAACAACAACATTCCAAAAACAACAACACTCCGACAACAAAAACAACATCAACAACAATAACACGCCAACAATAACAACAACATACCAAACAGTAAGAGAGACACAGGGACCAGCAGTAGCACAGTAGGCTGCACAGTACAGTAGGCTACACAGTACAGTAGGCTACACAGCACAGTAGGCTACACAGCACAGT
>NW_024720908.1:0-11217 GCF_018991925.1 Homarus americanus | reverse complement strand
GTTATGTCTCATGCCTTACGTAGCCGTGGACCCAGCGCCTGGATGAGTCAAGCGGATGATAGTCCCCCAGAGATGGTTGACCAGGCCGGCCACGACGCTCCAGCTCCCACAACATCGCGCAGCCCTTCACCTCAACATTCAGCGTTATCTCCAGAGATAATTGCCTTAATGAAGTTTATGAGAGATGAGAGACGCGAGGATGAAGCTCACAGACGTTTGGCGGATGAGCACAGAAGGCAAGCAGAGGCAGAACGAGACCACCAACGGAGAATGGAAGACAGTGCACGGTTTGAAGCCTTGATATCTCGCCTCACTGTTAACCAAGCCCCTGGCTCTAACACTGCCTCAGTACTGAATGGTTCAGATACCTCATCCATGCTTCCTTCACGCCCCCCAGCCCCACCTAAAGCAGCAGCTCAAACACCGCCCATCTTGGAGCCTGATGTAAATTTCCAGACTTTTCGCGAATGGCGGCGGCGGTGGGCTGATTATGCTACAATGGTGGATCTCCAGAGTTTGTCACAGCCTAAACAACTCATCCAGCTGCGTATGTGCCTGTCCTTGGAAGTTCAGCGTGTCTTAGAACATACGTTGCAGGTACCCCCAACCTCTTCGCTGTCCGTAGAGGAGGCACTGGACGTTCTACAACGGCACATCAAAGGATAGCAGAATGAAGCTCTGCGCAGGAGGGAATTGTTTAGCTGCAGACAGATGGAGGGTGAGTCTTTTGACGCTTTTTATGTACGTCTTAGGAGAGCCTCGGAAGAGGTAGATATATGTCTAGGCCACCACCAGCAGTGTGAGGAGACCCAGTTGAAGCAGGTGATCTTGATGGGTGTTAAGGACGAGGAACTTGTCCAACGCCTCACCTCCCTCGACTCTTCCTCTTCTCTCAAGGATGTGTTGACGATATGTCGCTCCTATGAGGCTGCCAGGTGTGCCACCTCTGCCATCCGAGCTCCCCCTACAGCTGTACGCGCTGTGTCCCGGTACAAGAAGGACAAGAAGTCTGTTCCTACGCCTTCGCCCACCACGTCCACGCCCGGTTCATTTTGTAACAACTGTGGTAAGCAGCACGGAACACAGGTGTGTCCAGCTGCTCAGTCTACCTGCAACAGTTGTGACCGTATGGGCCACTGGTCGCTCACAGTGCGGTGCCCAGCTAAGTACGTACAGTGCAATGTGTGCGGTCGTCTGGGCCACTATGACAAGTGTTGCCCCACCCACGAACCCAAGGGACAGCGTCAGCGGAAGCTTCAGCGCCCTTCTACCAGAGAGGGCCGCCCACAGTCGCCAAATCAGAGGCACGACGACCCTGGACAAAGCCCGACCCATTTTAGGAGGGTGTACTCCTCGCATCCCAGGACCAAAGTCCCCCAGTACATCAGCGTCATCGTGACCTACGGCGGTGTGTCATCCCGCCTTCAGATGTTGCCCGACACCGGCGCTGACGCTACAGTCATCGGTCCCCAACATTTGCGATGCTTGGGGCTCTCTCCAAGCGATCTAGGACCGCCTCCCGAGGACATCTGCGTCACGGCAGATGGTTCACAGATGGCCCCAGCCCTGGGTTCACTCTATGCACATGTCACCTTTGGCAACAGGTCGTGTCAGGCCTGGATTGACGTGCATAATGGTGTCCCGACTCCTTTGCTGTCCTACAGACATTGCCAAGAGTTGGCCATCATCTCCCAGGACTTCCCAACACCGATTCTTGAGGTAAATTACGCCAACAGGGTGCACGAAGGGAGCAGCAACTACCCTGCTGCCGCCCTACCCATACTTCTGGCCAGTGACACCTCTCCTTCGGTAGTTGTCCCTGCTGCATCACGTCCCCACGCCTTGGCTCGCCTTCACGACAGTCACCGTGGAGCTGAGGCCACCAAACGACGTGCACGACAGACTGTGTTCCGGCCTGGCATCGACCCCACATCTCCAATGCTGTCCAGGTGTGTAAGCCCCGCCACGTATTACAACCCAGCCAGCAGCAGGTACCCTTCATGAGTGACGACAACCCCACCCGCCCCTTTGAGTCTGTGTCGGCCGACTTTTTCTGTGTGTCAGGAAAGTCCTTCCTGGTTATCGTCGACCGTCTCTCTGGTTGGCCGGTTGTCATCAAGGGCGGTAATGACACGACATCTGCCGCCACCATCAGCAAGTTCCGCCACTACTTCCGTGACGTGGGCGTTCCTGTACGCCTGCGAACCGACGGAGGGCCTCAGTTCACAAGCCGGGACTTTGCTGTGTTCCTTGACCGATGGGGAGTCCGGCATGTGTTGTCATCGCCCCATTACCCGCAGTCCAACGGCCACGCTGAGGCTGCTGTCAAATCCTTGAAGCACCTCATCCTTAAGGTGGCCCCTTCTGGGAATATTGACTGCGAGGCCTTCGACCGGGGTCTTCTCGAACTCCGCAACACACCCAACTACACCGGACGCTCCCCTGCCCAGGTTTTGTATGGACGCCTCCTTCGTTCTTGTGTCCCTGCTCACCCTCAATCCTTCTCCAAGGAGTGGCAGGCCAAGACAGAGGATTGTGATCGCCGAGCCGCCGAACGTGTTCAGGACGTCGTCGCCCGCTACAACGACCACGCCAGTTCTCTCCCCAGGTTGAGTGTCGGCACCCAAGTCCGTGTTCAGGACCCGACCTCCCTACGTTGGGACAAAGTAGGCGTAGTCATGGGTCTCGGCAGGTCACGGGACTACCAGGTGCGGTTACCCAGTGGTCGTGTGTGGTGGAGGAACCGCCGTTTTCTCCGCCCCGTAACAATGCCTTCTGCTGACCCCGCCACCAGTGTTGAGTCCCATACCCTTCCCAGCGATGAAGTCCCTCGACGCTCAGAACGGATCCAGAAGAAAAGGTCCGCTCAAGACTTTGCTATGGGCGTATAGGGGGGAGGGAATTGTATGTATATTATGTATGCTGGATTATGTATTATGTATGTATATTATGTATGTGCTCCATTTATATTTGTTCAGCCTAGCTAGCAGCGTGTGGCAATGTTATTACCATATCCCACATGCTTAATTAATGTGCCTGGCGACGTATGGAAGCTGCTAATGTATCACTTGCCATACGTCGTCTATGGTAGTTGACCAAGAGCTTAGCTAGGGAGCAGTGCTACCCACCTCTGTGTACATACTCTTATCCAGTAAACCGAACCTACAAAACTATACAGGTGTTTGTGTTCTCTCCTGTATATAGAACTTATTACCCAGAACACCTAACAATGATGATGTTCGCTTTCTTTGTCCTGACGATCCTACTCGCCTCCCCCATAGTTTCCTTGATGTTGGCTTACTATTGAACGGTCATACTTCCTTTCATCCTACCGTCTGCACCGAGCCTGCTCTGTATAGTGACCATCTTGCCGTTACTACCCATCTCAGGCTCTCTTTCTCTGCCCCGACATCAACTCCTTATCGATCCCCTCGCCTTCGTCTCACACAAGATGCTGTTCCTCCCTTTACCCAATACCTTTCTACCTGGGCGGATTCCTATGTTGTCCCTCAGTCCCTTGACTCTTACAGCGCTGATTTTGTTGATGCCGTGTATGACTCTGTCAATCGCGCTACCCCTCCACGCCCTCCCGTCACCCCAGAAGTGCCACCAACTACTGGTATCGTATCCCTGCCATGAGACATCTCCGGCAGGTAACCCGTGATCTCCACTCTGCCATACGGAGGTCTCGGTCTCCAGAGGACTGGGAAGACTTCAAAAATTGGTGCTCCTTTGCAACTCAGGAGCGCCGTCGGATACGTGAGGCGGACTGGCTATCCTTCACGGGATCTCTATCGTTCCAGTCGTCACCCTCTTATGTATGGAATCGGATTAATGCTATACGGGGTACTCGCCGGAGGCCTCCTCCCCACCCTGACCCCGCCTCCCTTGCCTGCTCTTTAATGGAGGACTGGGCACGAGCTTCCTCCCCTGAAGCACTTCCAGATCCAATGCAGGAGGCAGTGCAGGCCCGCATCGATGCGTCTGAGCCTGTTGTTCGTGCTGCTCTTACCTCCCTTGCCCCCACTGATCATCCCATCACACAGTTCGAGCTTGACAGTGCTCGTCGCTCTAGAAAAGACACCTCTCCTGGGGATGATCAGATAACCTACTCCGTCCTCAACGCCTGTACTAATATTCCTAACGGCCCCTTGCTTGCTCTCTACAATATGTCTTATGAACATGGGGTTCTCCCGTCTAACTGGAAAAATGCCACTATTATCCCCATCCCTAAGCCGGGAGATCCTGGGAAATATCGACCCATTAGTCTTACCTCCTGTGTTTGCAAGATGATGGAGAGGATACTCCATCGTCGCCTTCTTCACACCATAGGCGGCTTCCACAACTCCCTCAATGGTTTCATTCAACAACGCAGCACAGAACACTCCATTGCTTCCTTTTATTGCAATCAGACTGCCCGCGTCTCCGTCTTCCTTGATATCAAGGGAGCCTTTGATACGGCTCAACCTGCCCTCATTTTAGCTGAACTTGCGCGGTTAGGGGTTAAAGGGAGACTTCTACAATGGATCGCCTCTTACCTCACTGGACGTCAGGCCCGGGTTCGCGTTGAAGGCTCTATGTCTCCTGTTCAAGAAATGAACCTCGGCACCCCTCAAGGTGGAGTCCTGAGTCCCACCTTGTTTAACACTCATGCACTCCATTGCATCACTCCCGTGGCCGACAGAAGTTGTCCACTCAGGATATGCCGACGATGTCCTCCTCCAAGCCCCTGACTACCTCTGCATGCAGGAAGCCCTTGATCTGGTCTCCAGAGAGTGTGATTCACTTGGTTTCCTTCTTTCAACTGCGAAAACAAAAGCCATGTGGCACGGTCGTGTTGTACCTCCACCCCTTTTCTTATCAGGAACGCCCTTGGACTGGGTTAATGAGACAAAATACCTGGGTGTGTATGGAACTCGCACACGTTGTCAGATCCCTGAAGTCCGCTATCTTCGAGACATATGTTTCGGCGTCTCGCTCCCCTCTCTACCATGTGCAGGGGTTCCCTTGGTGCCAGCATCCCTGTACTTCTCACCATGTACAAGTCTTTTGTCCGTTCCTGTGTCGACTACGCCGCCCCTGCCCTCGTCAACATTAGTCGGACTGCTGTCAACCGTCTCGAAGTTATCCAGAGGAAAGCTGCTCGTATCATCCTTGGGGCTCCTCAGTGGACACGCTCTACTTCTCTATATACCGAACTTGGTCTTTCCCCCTTACAGGATCGTGTCCAGGAGTTTTACCTAAAAACTGCCGTTTCCATTCTACGGGATCCTGGGGGCAACTATGTCCAAACCAACTTGACTCCTGTTGTTCGAGACCGACCTCCATCTAGAAGACAGTGGCGAGGGTCACTCATCCGAGCCCTTCAGGAACACGACCTCCTGCCTGATATTGTTGTCACCCCTGCTGTTGGTTCGTCTCCTTCTCCCTGGCTGGATTTTCAACCTGAAGTGATTGCCCTCGGTGGACCGCTCCCGAAATCCCAGGTGAACCCTGTTATTCTCTGTAAATACCACCTCTCCAGGATCGCTCACTGGTCCCCAGGTAGGGTCGTCCTCTACACTGATGGTTCTGTTGACCCCGCTACAGGTAGGGCCGGGGCTGGTGTCTACATCTCCCGTCCTCATGCCCCTGAGCCTATCAAACTGTCTCTCAGAGTTTCTGACGGGGCCTCCTCCACTCAGGCTGAACTAATAGCCCTCCTTGCTGCCCTTCTCGCTGAGGAAGAAGCAGATGGTTTCTGCCCCTTGCTTGTCTGCTGCGATTCCAGCTCTGCTCTCGACGGGATCGCATTTGGAGCTGGGGAAAATAAGGACCTCATCCTCCGAATACGAGGGTTAACATCCACACTTCAGGATGAAGGCCGTCCTGTGACATTCCTATGGATACCTAGTCATGTCGGTATCTTGGGGAATGAGGCAGCAGATGACCTTGCCAAGACTGGCTGCAACAAGGCCACACCTGACTACGTTGTTCCTCGAACACTCTTACAGATTAGGACCCAAATCCGCCGCAAACAGAGAGAAGCTCGGGAAGCAGCCATCCCCCTGGACTCCCCGCCCACATGGTACGATGTCCTCCGTAAACTTCCTGACTTCTCGTACGTCTACGGGAAAGGGTCGCGGAAGGGGGACGTGATTGCTGCCGGTATCATCATTGGGTATGACTTTGCTTGGGAGATTGGTATCCCCACATCCCCTGAGCAACGCTCTTGTGCGTTATGCAGAAGACCCGACAGCCGCACCCTTATCCACTACCTCCTAAGATGTCCACACACACAACGCTTCCGTGACGCCTGCTGGACCACCACTCCACGACCCCCTGACGGAGACACGATGATCCTCCCAATACTGGCCAGATATTTTGTAAATAATATTAATTATGTGTTAAAGGAACATCCTTCCTTCCTTAGGCTTTAGTAAGCCCCTTTATAATATTTATACTGTATATACTTTTCACACTTGCCAGATGATTCTGGTGTCATTGTACAGGGGTACCTAGTGACAGCACTAGGATCCCGCTTCCTCTATCAAGGAATAAACAATTGAAATTTAAATTGAATTGAAAGAATGAAGGAAAGAAATAACGAACAAAAGTGATTTTTTTTAAGATTAAGGAAAACTAAAAATTGTAAATGGTAATATACCAATGAAGTGTAAAGAATAGTATAATAATTGGTAATATAATTACGGTTTTTGTTATTATAGATTACTAGTGTTGATGCATAAGGAGTTTGACTGTTTATCTGCAAACAGAACTCGAGATAAATTCTTGTTGCACCAATTTAAAACTAAAGTAAGGTTATTGTGTAATGTGCATTGCTTTGATTGCAACACAGCAATCGTCATCGCTTCTCGGCCTTTTGGCGAAGAACAAAGTGTAGTACATACTTCCTTCTCTGTGAAGGGCTGCATTTCCATCTCTGGTCTGTCGTCTGGCGGTTCGGGAATGTGCTCCACGGTATTTAGGTCACAATCCTTTTCAACCATCATGTGTTGGAAGTGTTCCTCTATTCTCTCCTTGCTTATTTCACATCTTGCGCCGTTCCCATCAGCAATTAGCCGTATTGCTCGGCGACGGTTGTATTTGTACAGCCTCTGGATCTGTTTGCAATCATTGACATCCGTGATTTTCCTGCAAACATGACCAGGAAAATCACCACGAGGTCAGGTCTTAAATAGCGGGGGTAGGCGTGGCTTAGCAGTTGACCCCCGCTCCGTGGTGTATGACGGCGCTGGTTGACCTAGACCACGAGGCATACACTGGGGAATTGGTGGGGTCGGCTAGGCAGCGACAAACAGCGTTTGTAGGGGAGAATTCCACTACAATACTCCCCCTTCCCTCCAGGCTGTGTAGGAGACTTGTTGTCTGTAGAGTTGCATAGCACATGTGAGGCAGAACGGGCGGTGCGTGCCTCATGTGAGACAACGGCGATGGCGTGGATGAGCCGGTCGCTGGGGACAACTGTCTAGATACACAATATCTGTGGGAGTAGAGAGGGAGAATAAGGGTGTGTGGAGGCGATGAATGTTGTGCTTCCCTCACGGCAGGTACAGAGTCGCCAGATGCGCCTGCTGGGGTGTGTGGGCCTGGGTCAGGAGCAGGGGCTGTGTCAGCAGCAGCGGATGAGGGCTCGTGACAGCAACTGGGTCCACAACAGCAGCAGGGTGCAGGACATTAGCAGGGAGTACCTGGGGGAGAAAAGAGGGGTGTGTGTGTCCGCACTCAGGAACAGAGGCCGCATCAGGGGCGGCAGGGGTTACTGCTGGGCCGGGGTCGGCGTCTGAGGCAGGACGGGTGTGCTGGGGTCGGAAGAGGAGCGACTGTCTGCTTAGAGTAGCAGAGCTGCTCTAGGGTGTCTGACCTGTGGTGTAGAGACAGTAGCTGTAGAGCCGATGAGAGCTGCTTCTGGGTGGATAAGCCAGTCTTCCATGTTGCTTGAAGACTGGGAGCGTGATCAGTTTCTCCTCCATCCTGTGTGAGTGCGAATCTCCGGGAGTCACCATTTGTGGGGTTCAAGATGTTTGGTTCACACTCAGGATGGGATGGAGAAAGGAAACTCACAATGTGCTCTCTATATACATGTTGTATTGGATGTACAATGCAGCTTGGTGCTGGGAAGGCAGCATGGTTACAAGCGTGATGTAGAGAGAGCTGGTTGGTGAGGTCGCTCAGAGAAGGACAGCTTGTGGGTCGCCATGCTCGCCAGCGGGAGAGAGGACCGCCAGGCAGGCGGAGGAGAGAGGACCGCCAGGCAGGCGGAGGAGAGAGGACCGCCAGGCGGAGGTGTTGCTGGCTGGTTGGTGTAGGTAGAAGGAGAGAGATCACCACGAGGTCAGGTCTTAAATAGCGGGGGTAGGCGTGGCTTAGCAGTTGACCCCCGCTCCGTGGTGTATGGCGGCGCTGGTTGACCTAGACCACGAGGCATACACTTGGGAATTGGTGGGGTCGGCTAGGCAGCGACAAACAGCGTTTGTAGGGGAGAATTCCACTACACAATTCCAAATTTTCTTCAATTATATGCAAGAAATGTCTATACTTATGTAATCATTTTAAAAATACTTCAGGAACTACTTTTCTGGGCGGAGCTTCATTCTTTCATGAAGGTTGGCATACAAGGTTCATAAAGTAATCGTCTCACGCATTTAGGCACTTTCATTTTTAGTGCAATTTATATTTTTCGGAAATTAGTTTTCCAGTTACTATGTAAAAATAAAATAAAATAAAATAAAAACAGCGGGTTTGTTGGTGGTACCATAGTAAAAAAAACAGTGGCAACGGGCGTATCTCTACGTGGGGAAAGTACAGTAAATGTGTTCTTCAGTCTGCCCCTCAAACATGCCAGTTTCTTCCTTCACTAACACTGGTCAATAAGAGCTCCTAAACAAAGGAAGAAGGCATTAATGATAGTGATTAAGGAAAACTGAAAATTGTAAATGGTAACATAGCCATGAAGTGTAAAGAATAGTAAATTAATTGGTTACATAATTACGACTTTTGTTATTATAGATTTTAAATGTTGATGTATAAGGAATTCGAATGGTGATCTGCAAACAAAACTCGAGATAGATCCTTGTTGCACCAATTTACAGGTGAAGCAAAGTAAGAATATTACCTAATGTGCATTAATTTAATTGCAACGGCTTTGGAATCGCTTTCTCGGCCTTTTGGCTAAGATCAAAGTGTAGTATCTGTTCTTATCAGCTTAATGGAGAGTACATAATCAGTGTTCTTTTTTACATAGAAGGAAGAGCACAGATTTGGACTTTCTTGGGGTGAAAGTAACAGAGTTACTCCTTTGTTGTTTTAGGTGGCGAGCAGGGAACCCAGTATTTCACCATTGCTGTGGTTATTACTAATACCATGCAGTGAGAGGAAACATACCGGGGGGGCCTGCAAAGCCCCAAACCTGGTCCCACGGGACCCCACGTGGGTGCTTCTCACACGTGGCTATTCCCTCCTCTCTGTACTTCCTTACTTCGTACTGGCTGAGGGACCTGTACTCATAGAAGTGTATTCGTCCCAAAGTCCCTCCCCGGTAAACCATCACCTTGCGATCGAGTGGGTTTGTGATGGCGAAAGGGAGGTCGGTACACAACTCTCGGCCGATCCTCCAGGAATACCGTGATAGTGCGGGTACACCCTGGTAAGGGGGGTGTCATGTGTGTGTGGGTGTTCGTGTGGGTAAAGCAAGATGGACGACGAAGAGCCAAGGGGAAGAAACGAAGGAGATCGCCAGCCGGAAAGAAGAAACCGAATGCTGACCATATGGTTCCCTGCACCACCATCCTTCAAATGCACAGAGAGGACGCAGGGATGCCCATGGGAATGTGCGTCATCGGGGTGGTCTGGCTGCAAGCAATCACTAGTCCGACATCTAAAGGAAGCCCACAACAAGAAAATCAACGAATATATGAACATGTGTGCAGGGTGCTATCTGGTACTGACTATCCGGCCAAGCAATCACACGTGCATCCTCAACAGGCAGATGAGGGAGGAGCAAAGGGTTCCCCATTTTCGTTTCCAGTGCGACGTGCAATACTGCCACTACTCTGCCCCAACAAAGAGAGGATTGAATAACCACAAGGTAGCAACACATGTACGGCAGTGGAGGAGGAGAGACAACCAACGTCAGGCGGAGCAACGACAGGGGAACCAACAGGCTGAAGGCAATCCAGCAAGTGCCCAGCCCTCACACGAAGTTGGGGAAAATAGGGATAACGAGCAGAGGGAGCAGCCACAGAATTACGAGCAACAGCAGCAAAGAGAAACACAAGGGCAACGAGAAAGGCACAGAGGGACACCTCCACCCAGGGATGGAGAAGTGGAAGGACCAGAGACACCACGCCCCGTCTCTGGGAGAAGTACACCAGTGTCACCACTGAGCCCAGACGATCAAGAAACGCGACTGAGGTCGATAACGCCGAGCCAGCTGCTCCAAAATGAACCCTCACCAAGAGAGGAATCACAGCACCCAGGGGACCTGACACCCCTCTTGCACATGCCAAGAATGCCACTGTCACCTCTAAGCCCCGATGAAGAACATGGTGGAGACAGTACCCGAACAGGGGAACAGATAATGCAAAGTCAAGAAACAAATGAAGGAAGACAAAGTAATCTCAGTGAATCCCCTACACCACTATCGCAAAGTGAAGCAACTCAAACACTAAGTGGTGAAGGCAACATACAGGAGCAGATTGGCATAACGCCTGAACCAAATGTAGAGCGAGATGAAGCTGAGGAGACATGGATACTGGAGCCGTTTCTGGGCACAGTGTATGAGATCCAGCGGAACCCGGACTGGGCAAGATTTGAAGAAGTACTGATTGAGATCGAGGTAGCAATACAAGCGGCAAACAGGATAAACATCTCTCAAGGACAGAACACGACCAGGAAAATCACCGATGCCAATGATTGCAAACAGATCCAGAGGCTGTACAAATACAACCGTCGCCGAGCAATACGGCTAATTGCCGAAGGGAACGGCGCAAGATGTGAAATAAGCAAGGAGAGAATAGAGGAACACTTCCAACACATGATGGTTGAAAAGGATTGTGACCTAAATACCGTGGAGCACATTCCCGAACCGCCACACGACAGACCAGAGATGGAAATGCAGCCCTTCACAGAGAAGGAAGTATTTACAAAACTAGCAGCAGCAGAGAATTCGTCACCAGGTGAAGACAGAATATCATATGAGAACTGGAGAAAGGCTGA